>NW_011336130.1:2978-5341 GCF_000735185.1 Notothenia coriiceps
TCTCTTTCTGTCCTTTCCCATCACTTATTGTGTTGTCTTTTGTCTTCACTTCAAAGACGTTGATGCAGACATTCATCCACAAATACAAAAGTAATGAACACGTAAGAGACGAATTGATGACTACCTTAAAGCAGCATCTGCAGACACACACTTCTGTCCCGTGAATCAACAGGTGTTGGAGGTTAAAGAAGAACCTTTAGCGGCTGAACTTGAACTTGATCCCTTTGTTTAATCTGAACCATGACCCCCTCCTTTCTAACGTAATGAAGTGGTTTCAAATTCTTAAACTAAACTCCACCATAGGGTCAAAAGAGCCTGATATGAGTCCTTTGGGTCGTTTTCTAAATAAAGCACGACGACAAAACACCACCAAATATCCAGGATGAACGAAGTGGGAGACGTGTAACGATCCTGACCAATGAGGGAGGGCTAAATGCTTCAACATTGACTTTTATTACCGTATACGAAACACCCTTTCTTTTCTTAACCTAATTTCCATGTAGGGTCAAACCAGACGCCAACATGTCCCGCTTGCTCTCCAGTGCTTCTCATTCATGTCACATCTTATGAGTTCAGACTCCCTTCCTCCTGATGAAACCTCCTCTCTGCTCCGGTTCCCTCTCCTTCCTCCTCTTGTCCCATCTGTCTCCATTCCTACTAATGATATTTGCCATGAATATATTTATGACTTTGTGTTGGAGAGGGTTTTAGGATTGTGATTAAGTAAGTAATGATGACACAGGCAGCGTGACAGAAACACCTCTTGTAATTCGACAGGGGAGGAATCTGACTAACGCCTGGTTAAATATAGCTTTACGTCACACCCACACAATACATGAAACCAAAGCCAGTACAGAGTATAGAGGACTGTCGGTGCCCAAGAGAAGCAAGTATGTGATGAAGATGTTTTTAGACTTTAAACCATCGTGATCTAATTAGGAATAAGAAGAAAATATATTTTAGTGACAGCTTGTAGTCAACTACAAAACCATGGACTAAAGCAGAGAGGAGATGAACTAACTCCAGCCAGGTCATGACTGGCTGCGTAGGTAATACATGCTATTAGTGACAGTTTCTACACTGCAGTAATTAGCTCTATACCCGGATCTCTCAGTCTGGACTCAGAGGGGGTGGGCCGGGAAGAAGTGGTCTAACTGGAGATTTGAGGTTGTTCAGCTCTTCTGTGAGCATCATGTGTTGGCTTCAGAGAGAGAGGTTTAGCTGCCGTTCTGCTCTTCAAGGAGACATCTTGGTGTAACAACGTTTGATAAATGGAGGTTTAAAACACTGGAGGTCTGGCCTGTAGACTTAGGGTCTCTAAAGTTGATGTTTGGCGTTTTAGACTGGACTATAAAGTGGAATCTCGTCCATCAATGGCTGTCAAAATGAGGTTTAACTCTGCATTACAGCCTCAGTGTTTTGTCATGTATCTCCTGGAGCTGTGTCCGAGTACACCTGTCAGAGTACACCTGTCAGAGTACACCTGTCAGAGTACACCTGTCAGAGTACACCTGTCAGAGTACACCTGGTCTATAAACTGGAGATCTGAAATTGTACAAGTCTTTTGTAAACTTGATATTCGGGGTGTAGATTAAAGGCGTGGTCTCTCACGTTGATGATGAGGTGTTTTAATCAACATTTAGGACGAAAAAGAGTTGAGACAGGAGGTTAAACTCCACATCACAGCCTAGGTGCTGGACATGCACACCTGGAGCTGTGTCAGAGCACACCTGTCAGAGTACACCTGGAGCTGTGTCAGAGCACACCTGGAGCTGTGTCAGAGCACACCCTGTCAGAGTACACCTGGAGCTGTGTCAGAGCACACCTGGAGCTGTGTCAGAGCACACCTGTCAGAGTACACCTGGAGCTGTGTCAGAGCACACCTGGAGCTGTGTCAGAGCACACCTGGAGCTGTGTCAGAGCACACCTGTCAGAGTACACCTGGAGCTGTGTCAGAGTACACCTGTCAGAGCACACCTGGAGCTGTGTCAGAGTACACCTGGAGCTGTGTCAGAGTACACCTGGAGCTGTGTCAGAGCACACCTGGAGCTGTGTCAGAGTACACCTGGAGCTGTGTCAGAGTACACCTGTCAGAGTACACCTGGAGCTGTGTCAGAGTACACCTGTCAGAGTACACCTGGAGCTGTGTCAGAGTACACCTGTCAGAGTACACCTGGAGCTGTGTCAGAGCACACCTGGAGCTGTGTCAGAGCACACCTGGAGCTGTGTCAGAGTACACCTGGAGCTGTGTCAGAGCACACCTGGAGCTGTGTCAGAGTACACCTGGAGCTGTGTCAGAGTACACCTGTCAGAGCACACCTCTGTGTCAGAGCACACCTGGAGCTGTGTCAGAGTACACCTGT
>NW_011336131.1:0-2712 GCF_000735185.1 Notothenia coriiceps
ACACACACACACACACACACACACACACACACACACACACACACACGCACACACACACACACAACCACACACAACAACACCTGCACATTGTACAACAAACAGCTCCTAAAGCATAACTAAATATCAGGCTACAGCCCTTGTATATTTTATTATGTGAAGCACTATATGGTTTCATGAAAAATATCTACTGTTTATTTGTAGATATCTCCTAAAGCCTACAAATAAAGTGTGAAATGTAGGCCTGTTACATATATTATTGAGCGATATATATTATACACACTGTTCTGCTTTCTGCACTGACCTCAGCAGCTGTTCTCACTGTAAACATCGCCTCACAATGAAAGCATAACCTAACATCCAGGGGAGATGTGATTAGTGAGTAAACAAACAAACGGTAAAGGGCAGAAAGTCTGATGCACATTTGATCATCTTGAATAACTTATAATCACAACTGGAACAGTTTGCAGAGCTGTGCTTCGTTGACATCCAGCCATGCGTCACGCCTCTTTTAAACATCACTGTTGGCTGAAATCGTCTCCGGAGAATACTTCAGTGTACCCTCGGTTATAGCTCCTCCAGAGACACTCCTCTCTCCTCCAAATTAGTGTATCCTCGGTCACGGCTCCTCCAGACAGCCTCCTCGATAATCGATCCTCGACGAGCCTTCAGAGAAATTAGTTTTCCTTCCAGACCGCGCGCCGACATCCGTTTCCGGGTTGCTGCCGGAGGACCTGGGAGTCTGGGACGCGAATTTAGAGAAATGACAAACGGCTCATTTCCGAGGACTCGCGCGCGTCTGCTTGACGCCGGGACGACCGGCCGCCCTCCCCGACAGGCTCACGGACGCGAGGGCCCGCTCATCACTGCGCGCACAAGTGCCACCGCAGTTTTAATTTGTATTGTCTTTTAAAAAAATATATATATATATATTATTTGTATTGTGCTTATTGTTTTATGTATTTATGTATTTATTCACTGAGATGTTTGTCTGTATTACTTTCACTGAATGGGTTATATGGTGTGAATTTATGGATTATTTTTGTATTTTATTTATTGTCTTGACTATTCTACCTCCATTAAAAAAAGGTGGGCATTAGTACTCTTTCAAGCTATTTGAGCTGCTTTTCCGTGTATTTATAGTGCTATACAAATGTTATCAAAATGGTGAACATGTATGTGGTCATGTGTATGGACTATGGCCCAAAAAGATGAGGCTGTTATGGCAGCCTGTCGTTATGGGATCACATCAGGGTCCACATTCTCAGTGAACATACCATACACACTAGCTAATGCAAAACTTCAGGGTATTCTCAACATGTGTTTCAGAGAGAGGGAGGGTCTCTTTCAGTTCAAGGACATATCCAATTCAACAAGACAAAACATGGAATGTACTTGTGGAAGTCTTATTAAGATGATGTGAGGATGAGAGATAAAGGAATGTTATGCCAAGGCCCTGGAACACAATCACAACATCATTACGTGCTGTCATATAATACACTGATCACTGAGATCCACTGAATGGAGCGTTTTGACAATAGCTTGTGATGGGAAACACTTTAAGACGGCCTAGGCTCTTTCTTTCTAAATAACAGGAACAAATCCTTTTCATCATCACACTTATGCAACAACTGATGTATAGGGGAGAGTGGGGTCAGATGAGGGGTCAGGAGCTGTGCAGATTTGATTTCATGTGACCATAGATTCAGGAAGCATCATTTATCTCTGTGATGCAGAGAAGCAAAGGGTAAAGTGGTAAATGTGTTTTTTTTCACAATAAACCATGTTCTGCTCTTCAAAGTTCATTTTCAACATGTCAGGTATAATTACTGTTAGGTCAAAGCAAACGTATCGAGGTCTGAAAATATGTATCATACATGTTGGTTATTTAGCGAGATGTAAAACCATGAGAATCATTTAGCTAAAGATTAGCATGAATGACTCAGCTAGTTTGTTTCCCAAAAAGTGTCTGTGGGGCGAAGTGAGCCAGTGGTTCAGCTTAACCCCCCATGAGGCACTGAAGTTAAGTTCAGTGTCTGTAATATAACATGCTATTTCAGCGTAGCTTTACACTATTGATTGGTTTTTGATGTTTTAAACATGTTTTATCATGCCAAGAAAGTCCAAGAGAAAGACTGAGGAGATCGAGAGAGCCACTGATGGAGAGGCTGGAGAATCCATCAGAGCAGTGGCAAAAGACAGAAATATGGACAGGTCGACCCTGGGTAGAGACATAAAGAGGAAGGAGGAAAGGAAGTGAAAACAGTAGGTACAGAGGAACCGCAGAGGAGAGAGGGTCTTCACACCGGAGAGAGAAGGGGCTTCAGACCAGATCCAAAAACTGCTGACCAGTTCCATGGCCTCAATCCAAAATAAATCTGTGAACTGGCTTTGAATTACAGACAGAAACAACATTCCTACCACACAACTCAAGTTTAAACTTGAAAAAGTCAGTTGGTCAATTTACCCTCAGATGGCTCAATGTAACTCTTGACTCGGATCAACTTACCCCTTAGATGGGGCAAGTCACGCCACCAGACCACTTTTTTTAAGAAGTCATATTTTCATGGCCCTTTTATGCATTATTTTCATTGTCATTGACAAAGGACATTTCCTTTCCTAGAGAAGAGACGTCTATCATCAGAAGCACACCTCCCTCACTTTAAGATGTCCCACAGTCAGAGAACCCGAGAGAGATTTGTGAATGAATGAGGG
>NW_011336133.1:0-50220 GCF_000735185.1 Notothenia coriiceps
TGTATCGCCGACCCGGAAACCTGTCCGCTCCTCGCAGCAATCTATTCTAGTAGACCTCAACAATGGAATTATGATCAGTAGAAATGGCCATGACATGGGACCTTTAAGTCAAATGTTTTGCTATTCATTATTTATGTTCTGTGAGCATATTGATTTATTTTAATGGCATATTTAAACAACAAGGCAATACAAAGTGGTTTACAAAAGACATTAAAAGAAAACCATTATTAAATTACATTTGAATACAATTAAAAACAGAGATTAAAGAGCCAGGAGAATAGAATAAAAACCAGCTAGAAGTTAGAGTAAGAATGCGAAATTAAAATAAAAAATAAATTTGAATAAAGATATTTATACAAAAATGGGTAAAATGGCCAATAACAGATCCATCAAAAATATCTGTACCGATGCACTTTGTACTTCAATATATAACACGTATTAAAAAATATCCAATGGTGTGTTATTATAAATAAGATATTCATGCTGAATTGCACATAACTGAATCACAGTTTTGTGGACCACGATATTTCTTGGAATCTTTTTCTTTTGACATTTTTCCAATTTCGTCCCATGCCTAATCCCAGCGTAGTCCTCTCATCCCAGAGAGATGAAGCTGAGATATGAATTTAGCCCTTCATCAGACTGGAACCCAGCAGCTGTTTCATAACGTGATGAACAAAAGCTCATCGTCTCAACTAAAAGGCCGCAGAGATTCATTTCCCTCTACAGGCAGACGCCACATGTGGCCGCGCAGATGACTGCCTGCAGTAATAAAGTTAAATCCACTGTGACATGGTTAATAGGAAATACAGTCCGCGTGTGTGTGTGTGTGTGTGTGTGTGTGTGTGTGTGTGTGTGTGTGTGTGTGTGTGTGTGTGTGTGTGTGTGTGTGTGTGTGTGTGTGTGTGTGTGTGTGTGTACAGGTGGGCTTAAGTACAGATAAAGAAATGGGTCACAAGTAGAGCTTTATATAATCATTTTTAGCTATTAAAATGAACAGAAAACCTCAATTACCAGGCATGTTTTTAACTGAAAACTGATAAGAACAAACTGTAAAAAGAAAAAAGCTCATTATTCTCCATTAAAACTGTATTCCTAACGCGCAGCGTAGCAGTGTTTCAGCAGTGGAGTGGGATGCAGAAATAAATAGCAGAGAGCAATTTCCCTGAATGGTTTCCACGCTGACGGATGAGTCAGAGATTGAAGTGAGCAGAACTGCTGTGTGTTTGGGTTTTATTCATAGTGGAGATCAGGAGAGGCAAAATTCTGTTTAATCTTTGGTGCCATAACGGCTTCAGACTGACACCCCTGCAGCGATATAACACAAAAAACCAGAGGGCACACTCAAAAATTCTATATGTTTTGAATTCGCTTGAATATGATATTTCTCCACCATTTTGAATGATTCAAAGGTGCATTCATGGCTTTATTAAAGTATGGTTTGTTGATCTGCTGCTGCCTTATGTTGTTCACGTACAAAAATATTGAAAATAAGCTTAGCCGCTGCTTAATTAGTTTTTGGGTGCCTGGCATCCCAGCACACTGTAGGTATCTGAGAGTAACATGACAACATCTGCCAAGTGCACTCAAAGCGGCCCAAATCACCTGAAGGATTATTCCTTCCAGGCTGTGAATAACAACTCGTATGAACGTGGCTCGGCTTAAATCTACTCCACGTTGCTCTGAAAAGAAAAGGTGTTGCATAAAAGATAATCGTTGTTCTGCTTTCTGTATTTTAGTTGCAAGATGTCGCTTAATGGCACATAATAAAATCCAAAATGACGTCAAATGATCACAGTTACTGGAGCATGTTGGTGGTTTATCTACCACTCGTTCCCTTCATGTATCCTTCATTAGTCTGGCAACCATGTGTGTCAGAAGGTCAGAGAGAGTGTGTGTGTGTGTGTGTGTGTGTGTGTGTGTGTGGTGTGTGTGTGTCTTCTGGTCAGAGGGAGGTTTATGAATAAATTGACAGAGTGTGAGATCTTTGAGCATTTTCTGCTGGAAATGGTTGACTATGCATCAGCCTCAGTGCCTCCCAGTACAACACTGCCCTCATCTTGTCTTTATGATGGACTAACAGTGCACTTTTGTAGACATCAACCGATACTTACAGCTAAAACCATTTAATGTCAGGGCTTAGTCATACAGATTATGTTTGTGTGAATGGTGCAAACAAGCATTCTTCTAAGGATACTGAAATGTGGGCTTTTTTCCTGCAGAATAACAAGCCATCGTCTCTTTTTCTTCATTTTCTTTTTCCAAAATCCCCCTTCTCCTTGTGGCAGAATTGCGTCATTTAATCATCCCCTGCTGTGAGCTTGGCCATCAAGCCATGTTATTTACTCTCAAGCATGTTTCTTCACACCCGGGCCTTCACCCTTTGTCCCCTTACATGTGCAGGGGAAGATAATTCTGTGGCTTTCCCCTCTGCCCATCTCAAGTCAATCCTGGCTGACAGTTTAATGGCCCTAAAACATGTGGGTATAGTCTATAGAGCTGATATCTATACCGTGCACCAACAGATGAGCAATAGGGAAGGGGTGGAAAAGAGTGGGATTAGATGTGTGTGAAATGTCACTCTTGGAAACGTACAACCAAGTTCAATCCTGGACACAGCAAACTAGAAGGCGTGAAAAATGAAGGAAACCAAATAATATAGTGATCGAAGTGGGAAATGTCACCCTTATAAAATGAATAATTTGGCATTTTGTAATTACACTCATTTAGTTTCTTGCTGAGAGTTGGGTGAAAAGGTTGATACCATTTACTTGATAACTTGTGTCAATATAACCAATAAGCAAATCTGAAAGACTTCCCTTTTTTCCGTAAAGTAATTTGCAATCTCCCGATTCCATAAAATGCGTCTCGACTATCACTGAATAACATTAACATAGAAATCCAAAGATTTTAATACATGCAGCATCAGGGTTTTAGGAGGGATTTGCATAGTTTAAGATTCTCGCTCAGCAGATCACTTTGGCCAAACGCTTGCATCTAATCTCAATTATGCTGCATAGGCACATCGTCGCAACATAAGGAGGGAAGACATGGAGATGATGTCCAACATTTGGAGTTCAAATTCTGGATCCAGCATGCTGTCCTGTTTTAGGTTTGTGTGTGTGGCCATATTGTCAATTTAAATGTAGTCGTAATTGTGTGAGACATCAACATGTCAAAAGTAACAAAAGCATTATGCTATGTAGTGTGTGTTTTTCCCTTTGAGCGGATTGATCTGCAGCCAATCTGTAACCAATTAAAGAGCATGTCCTCTCCAACGAGCACAACTGGAGGCCCATATTGTTGACATAAAGAAAGCCATTTGAAGTTTATTAGCTTTTTAACTGGCTCCATTTCTTTGATGCCTTATGGGAGTGAATGCAGTGAGCTTTAGTGTAATGGAAACATTACTACTTCCCTCATAGCTGTAGTTTATATGCAGTCTTGCTTAATAAGTACTTTCTCCTCTTTGTTTAAGAGCAGACTGTGAGTTCTGTAAGAACGGCAAGACATTTACTTTTGCATCCTTAGAGATAATACCAAGTCAACTGCATTATTATGTTCATATTGCCTACTTGGTAAGTCATTTTGTATTTGGGTATCATGTTTATTTGGTATTTTTGTGCAGGCTAATATCCAGGGAGAATTCCACGATTGATCCATCAGAGCTGCAATTGTGCTCAATGAACCTTCTCTTTATATATCTGTTTGAGTGTCTGTGAAGTCAATCTGCTGCTGTGTTACAGACATAATGTAACTTAGCTGAGGTGTGCTGGTTTAAAAGGGTTGACTGTGTGCCTCTTATCTCTGGTGTGCTGTCAAAAACAAGAAAGCTCTCTAGTAGGGATCAGCAGTAATTTTTTTACTTCAGTTTTATTCTGTTTTCATTTCCTACTGAGGTGTTTCACAAATAATTAAACTTAATACTACATGAACAAATGTGATTACAATCAGTATTCTTCAACGGGAAGAAACAGTGTTATTGCGAAAAAAGAAATGCCCATACACCAGCTGAACGCACTTTAGATCATTTACTATATCAATTAAAGTTTAAAGGCTTATGAAATACAAAAGCAGGACTCCAGGGCACTGAGTTTCATATCTTCGCATATTATGTATATAGATGTTTCATTGTTTGAGTGAATAATCATGGCATTTAAAGATAGCATCAACAGTTGGCTCGGGTCCAAATATGTAGCAACGTGCCTCCACTGCTGCGTTGTTTGGTGTTAATGTCAGACAGGACGTCTTTAGCCCCGGCTCAGACCCCCCTGCTGGTTTCACACGCTAAAGTCATTGCATTCAATTTGGTTTTGTAAATGATGCACTGGTACCATGGCTCCCATTCAAGGCAGCCTGGTTTTTAATTACCGTTAATTACAATTTGCATAAAGCTTTTTAGCAAACGGCTCCTGAAATGCCTGTAATAATTATACATGTAAATGAATGGTTATCTGATAAAGGCTTGTGCCAGTACCAATAAAAGGGTCGGTTTTTGAAAAGGCATCTGATAAGTGAAAGTCAAATGGAAAAGAGAAAAACGACTGTGCTGTGGTTTGGAAATGTGACCACAATAAAATAATGTCAGCTTCCTTAGACATTGTTTACAAACAGTGGGCAAGAGGTCGTGTGAGGCACATTTCATGAAACCCAATACATTTAACTTGCAAAAGTTTAAAGGCAAAGTTGTACACCAAACATGGGTGAAAATTGTTAAAGTAAAGCATATTTTTGTGACCTTAAAATTATGTGGATTTGTTGTTTAAATCTATATATTTGAATGTATCATTGCTGTGTTTTTTTATATATTTTAAGTGTGTTGATTTAATTATGTTTTTATGAATTTTGACTCTGTAAAGTGTCTTGAAAAGCATTCTCTATAGATCAAATATCATTATTATATTTATATATATTAAATGAAGTTAACATTGTCTGCATTGGATGTTTGAAATAATCCTCACATATGCTGTTTGTACTGCCTCAGTAAATTCTCATTTCTATAAAACGATATATGGATTAAGTAAGAATATGATGAGAAAACCATCTATCTGAGACCTCATCATTCTCCACTTACCATTTAAAGTCTACATTACAAAGCCCCTCAATCACATCTAAAGTTTTCACGATCAACCAAGCAAGCATGTTCATCTTGTTTGTCACATTGTGTCTAGACGCTCACCGTCATGAATTTGTCACTTCCTCCTGCGGCAAATAGCGCCATCAGGCTTCAGATTATTAATCGGAAACAAACGAGATATCTCAATCACTAGCCAATCAGCAGCGCTAATAGGAGATAGCCTTCACTCGTGTTTTCATTGGCCATGTGTCTATGCCAAACGTTGTAGTTAAAAGGTGACACTAAATAAATTGGGCTCCACTGAGATAACCACTGCTGAAAACTGAAATCACTTTTGATGGCAGTCATTAGCTAGGCTCGTTGGCCAAATACATCATGCTGTCACAATTTTGGCCCACAGAACCTATTAAATGCCATTAGTGGAAAACATTTAAAGGCAGCAAATTACCCATGTGCTACACAGGTTTCTACATTAGTGTTTTCAACATGTTAGCATTGACATGGATTGTGAACTATTGGGCACTGTTAATCTTTAGCTTTTGGCATACACTCACTTAAAAGACTGTGCAGATTGTTTTTACCAAAATTACCAATTAAAATGTACCCTTCCAACCAGACAGTAAACAATAGATCACGAGGGACAACTGCTGCTATTATTTTTTGTTTTTAAAGTGAACAATAGAAAGCATGTTTGCCCTACTTTGCATACAGTGCTAACAGGTTGCTGTCTGTGCATGCCAATGATCTGACATTTGAGACGTGCCTCAATTTCTGAATTTTAACAACAATGTGTGACATTCAATACAACCTCATACATTTCCTGCAGCTCAATCGCTTATCGCCAAACAAAAGGTATGCTTGAACCTTTCTGACATGGCTGATAAACAAGACAGCTTTGACAGAGGGGAACCTGTGTGGGGAAAATGTCGCCCTGTGACCCTCTTTGGCCCATGGTCCCATGTCACTGTTTGTGATGCCATGGTGACAGCCACTGTCAGGGGAGGAGCCTGCGACCTTTTCTTAACTAATGGATCCTTCATCATCCCCCGTGCCACTAGCATGAGCCCTGTGTTTATCGCTCTTTATTTTTAAATTAAATCCACAGCGGTGCCCATCCATCATGGTCGCCCATGACCTTTACTGGAGGTGGTGACTTGGCCCCTGGAGAAGGCAGTTTGCAGGTTTTAAGCCGCCTACTGCATTGGAAGAGACAGTTTCCCTTGAACTATGTTAGATATCTGAAATATAAATTATTCACTTGCTGTGCTCTTCACAAAGACATTCTCTATTCCCACCTTTGGTAAATCAAATCCAAACTAAGTAGAAGAGATGCCTCTAAGACCATGATTGTATTTGTATGCACATGTCCAGTAACAATATAATTTGCCTGCTTGCATTTTCTCAAGGTTTTAACAGATTTTAAATTGGCTGTAAAGTGACCTACTACCATCTTTTTTGTAAACCTCAAGCATGAACATTAGGAAAGTTATTAATGGAGAATTGTTATGCTGGTTAGGTTTTGCACACGAGCATTAGAATCCCAACCAGTAGATGCCCTGTTTAGGAGCCACACCAAGGATGTGAATGAATGAACAACCTCAACAGCATGTTCTCGCCCTTCAGTGATGTCCTCAAAAGATGTGAATGCTGATCACTGCTGTTCTTTGGTGTCCCTGCTGAATAAGAGAGTGCTACAGCTCTCCACAGAGATGATTCTCCCCTATGCCCCTGGCTCTCCTGTAATAACACAATATCACTTATAAAAGGAAAGTTCCCCGATGGCTAATAGGATCTGCCTTCCAGGCTTTCTCAGGGAAATTGAGAAGATACTCCTTTGCTGTACTTCCCTCCAGTAAGACCTTATTAATTTTCACCTATCCATCAGCACCTTTTTAATAGTGTGTCATGTTGTATGTAGGGTCTAAAGATCAACTCGGGGTTTCCTTGAATCAAGCTGAACACCAAGGAGTATCTGACAGGGTGATGAAATTGGCTGTAATTGTGAGCGGTGCGTTTTATTTTTGCGAGAACGTCTTACATTGATAGGTGTTTTTTCAACTTTGCTTTTCATCTCTTTAAAAGTAATAATGATATGCATTTATGGATAAATATCCATTTCCCCTTTTCCAAATTGTGAAAATTGCCAAAGAAATTCTACTAGGGATTTTATATTTTTCAGTCTTTGCACATGCACACTTTAAAAGCTTAGCGTTCTATCAAGTGGCGTGCTTTTATGGAGCTTTTTTTCTGAAATTGAACTCAAAGAAAAAGGGCAAATTATATTATGCATTTTGACTGGTTTAATGTCAGACTGGAGGTTGCAATCATTCATGTGGTGCGGAGATTTCATCTATAAAGCCCACTTCAGAGTGCTTCTCTGGGTAGAGAGAAGCTGTTATCTCATATTCTCTAAATGGAACGTGTACAATGGAAAGCAAGATAATTGACAGAAAGCTGTGCATTTATCCCAGCCATTTGCTTGGATGTGGAGAATTCTGTATTTTTAATAAAAATCCCCTCGGGCTAACAGAATATGGCTGCTGTTCTATCCAGCCAATGCTTTGAAAAAGCAATGTAACAAATGGAAACTACCTGCTTTGCCTTCTCATGAAGCAGCACACAGATGAAGCAGACGTTCTTTTTAGTTCAAAAGCAAGTTGAGGAAGAAAAGATTTTAATAATGTCATCTGACACGTGCAACAGTGGCTGGCTGTGCATAGCTATAAGTGTTCATTGGAGCATGACTTCTGAAGAAAGGCTGCTGGGCTTTTTTCAAAGTCTGGAAGCTGCTGTTCGTCACATTGTGATTGAGCCAGCCGAACAATGAGCACCGAAATCAATAGCCTATCATCTGCACTACCAGGAGCTGAAGTTATCACACACTCTTTTCAAACCCAGTCCAGTCTGACTGACTGACTGTAAGCCAATGGAGATTACAAATCCTCAAAAACGTTAACTTTGACTATTATAAATGAAAATGAATGAGAAGAAATGATGGCAGCTCTCTCTCTGCGGCAGCATCATGAAACCTAGACATGCAGTTAATGTAGAGGTTAAGGAGACCCTTTGACATCAGTTTCACATATACTGTGCAGCCTACATTTGTATATGGACACCTTTTTTAAGTAATGTTGTCCAAACCAATGACACAGCTGAGTCAAAATAACAACACATTATAAGCTTATTGCATTGCTGTTGCATTAGATTAAATTAAATTGCTCAATTGTAGCTTAATAATTGTATGAGTGGGTGTAATTGGTGTTGTTTTGGTTCATTGCAGAGGTAATTTGCAATATTAAACCGTATGAGGTATACTGCATAAAACCCTTTGAGCGTTTGTTCTTTCGGCCTGTACTCATGAGTGGAGTTTTTTCAGTTGTGCAGACTTGTCTTCTCTAAATGATCGAGTGCTTCACAAATACCGATCTGTGGAACAGGCTTTCCAAATAGCCCTGCTAAAAGTCTCATATTCAATGAATACCTTTCATTACCTTATGTGGATTTTTACTACTAATTTGCTATTCATTTTAAGAGCTTGTTGCAAATTGCTTTATGTTTACGAGCCTTTAGGTCAGTGGCTCCAAGGTCAGATGTATGGTTGAAAATGGAAACTAATGAATATGCGAAACAGAGTTAAAAGCTTTTGCTCTTCATGCCCTTTTATGAGCTCCAGAAACCCCAGAGTTAATGAGGGTGAATACAAGGCTTTAATTCATTATTTAAAAAGGACAGATATTTGCTTTATTCCACTCACCGATAATGGATGTTTTGTGTTTTGAGTTCGTATATATTTAGTCTTTATACTGATATGTTTATGATTGTTAATCATTTAAAGATCAAATATCTTGTTTCCCTTGTAAAAAGTACCGTCTTTAAGTCAAAACCAAGTGGGATTGAATTGAAAGAGCATTCGATGTCATATAAATAGTTAATGGTTTCAGTAGGAATAATCATTAAATAAATTACCTGAAAATATCAAACTGGTGGTCAGCTATTATTTCCAGTTTGTAACAGGATTTTTGATTTAAAATTAGCAAGCTGCTGTTGGAACCTAAAATACAAATATATATGAATGTGTTTCTCAAAGTGTTTGCTGTTGATGTTGATGCATTGGTAAAGAGACATCAGAGCAGGTCTGATAAGCCAGACGCTGCCACAGAGATCCCCCAAAGCCTAGAGATAGGGCTGTCACCCTCTCCTCTGGAGTAATCTCTCCCACCGTGGAGCCGGCGTGTCTGTGCGGATGAGTCGGAGCGATAGCTGTCCGCTCTTATCTGACAGGATTTGGTCCGCTGGGAGACTTTTGGCTGCACTGGGAAATGGAGGCAGCACAGTGGAGCTGACCATAACTCTCTGTATGGTTTGTTCTGGTGACCCCATGGCTCAGTCAGCACAGTACACTACACACACACACACGCACGCACGCACGCACGCACGCACGCACGCACGCACGCACGCACGCACAAAGAGTATAAGCAATAACAAAGACTCTCCTTCTGGACCATAAAGCCAGGTGGCCATGTACGTCCTTTGTTCTCTGAGCTGTATCTCTCTCCTCTATCAGCACTTTTTGCTGTCTTACCATAATGGACTCGCCTGGGATTTAAACGCCAGGTCAACACCCTGTTCCCAGACTCATCAGGATACAGGATATTGAAACAGATAAATGAAAAGAAGCTGAGGAACAGAGATGTTGCGGCTGTAGATTATCTTGGTAACGGTGTCCAGGAATACAAATGCAATATTCCAGTAGGACAGGTTGGAGATATACTGTATTGTGCTTTGACTGATTGGGATGCTTAGCTTTAAAGCGCAGAATGACTGATCTTATCTGCTGCATTGGTTCTGCTGTTTAACAGTCTTGTCAGAAGCAGTTTTGCTGCAGAGAAATGTAACGTGAGTAATGTTGACTTACAATTTCATCATAGCAAAATGGACATTGTTCATTGTGTTGGAGGAGAAGTATATTGTGAGTGGGGTTATAAAGGATATATTATGTCGATCACATAAAAAGAAATTACAGATATATTCTTAATAGACTGCATTAGTAGCCCATGTGATGTTTGTGAACATTTACTTTACATCAGACTTTATCAGTGCTATGAGAAACACTAGACTGTAATGACAAGGCTTGGCAGGTTGCTATCTAATGACTCTTTAAAAACTTGATTTATAATTCCTACTGCCATAATTAATTATCTCTGTCTGGTTTAAGTACCTCCTACCTTGCACTATGCACAAAGATAGATGTGTTCAATGAAACACTTTTTTGTTGGTGACAGGTAATGAAACCAAAAGGTCAAACCAGAGTAAGAATGACTTCTTCTGCACACACACAACCACTGAAATAATCCTAGCACAGTCTCACAAATCCTCACAGTTGGCTCTATGAACCTCACATAGCACTACATTGACTTTCACCCCATGATATGCAATATATCATTTATTTTATGCTAAAAGTAATATGGGTTTAGTTGTCAAATGGTACTACATGCAGGAAAAGGAGCTGCTGTTGACACGAACGCAGCCATGCGGGCAAGCCTGTCCTATTGTTCTCGGCTCATGTTGATTCCGAAGAATGTGCTTGTACAGTACTCTACCTTATTATTATAACCAATGCCCTGCAGCTCAATGATCCTCCTGACAAAGGACTCTGGAGTGGGTTGGTAGGGGGACAAGGTTGCTGAATAATTTGTACATTGAGCATGTCTTCAGGAGAAATGGGAGAAGTGCTCACACACATCACATCTGATCTGGCATGGAGCCAGAGCCTTAAGCAGCCGGAGGAGAGAGGGATTGAAAGAGTAACAAAATCAAAAGAAGCAGGAAAGAAAGAGGCTAAAAGGTCTAAGTGTTTTCTCCCCGGATCACTCTTTCCAGTTTTAATGACAAGATACTTTGTGTATCCCTCTCTTGTTACCCTGGATGACCTGTTGCTGTTGTTTTACAGAGAAGTGGATACATACTCGCATACACAACACCCCCACCTAACCTCAGGTCAAATATATCCTCTCTACCAACACATTATTTAGAGCCTGCCTTTCATTTAACCTTGCCACAGAAACAGTGATGAAACATCTTTTGAGCATCATCTTGTGGTTCCTGCTCACTCACTTCTCCCTCTCTGTGCAGGCATCTGAACCTGTGGAGTAAACGGTGAATACAATGTGTATTCTGTGGACCACAGCACTGAAATATCTCCCCCTGCTGAGTCTTTAAAGCCAGAATAACATTCTGCTTCTGCTTCAGGTTGTTGCACTTAGGTGTAGTATTACTGCAAATAACCACAATATTTACTCTGGCACTGTCACTAAAATGGGCTAATTTGCCTTCGGAGGGTCTTTTTACCCCAACTGTCCATATATAAACATGTTTGTGTAGGCTGACATCTGTACAATGTGTGTATGCGTCTGTGGGAGCTCTTAATGTGTAAAAGCAACATTATTCACTGTGATTCAAAGATAGTGTACACAGTTATAGTTTGCATTGGATTTATTTGTTTATGCATACTGAGCAAATGTAAATACAGAGCTAGAACACATGAACATGAATGAGTGCAATATTCAGTGTTCAGCTGCAGCCATGTGGAAAATCCCCTGAGGTGAAGCTGGGTGACATATAACGCTTCTCGAGCCATGACAAATGTGACTACAAGGTTTGCAGTCTGCAAACAACTGTAGCAGTAATGCAATATCGCACATTAACATGACTGTATGACGTCTAACATTTGAAGTAATCGAAAGAAAAGGAAGAGCAGGAAGAATCACCTCAATAATGTCAGTTTGTAGTAAGCCATTTAGAACATATTTATAGAAATTACTTTCAAATGTACGTATGTCACAAACTATTCCCAACTCTACACACAAATATGATTTCACTTAATTGCTAATTAGATGCTTTGAATGATATCTGCTGACTCTCGCTAGCTGTGTTGGAACAGTGCTATGCAATCACCCGTGTGGGTTTGTTTTTAGACATACATGAATCTATATTTTAAACTAAGAGAATAACTGTTAGAGTATTCATTTCAATCTTTATTTCGAACAGATAAAATAAAAAGTGAAAAACAGAATACCGTATTGTTAAAATACAGTATTTATCAATATTCATAATATTTATATATTCAACGAAAAATAGTCATAATATAGGTATATATTCAATAAAAATGTTCATAATAATAATAAAAATCAGATGTGTCCGAAAGGGAGCAGCAGGAGGAAGTTGATCAATGATTATCCTTTCAAATCATTTCTGCAAGTTATTCCTACTTACATATTTACATTTATACATACATTTACCATAATTTCTCATCTTCAGTCACCTTTCTTCATTCTCATAGTTTTCCAAAGAAGTGTTTCTGTACATCCTTTTAAACTGAATGATATGTGTGCTTTGTTTGAACTCCTGCTCCAAACCATTCCATAAAATCACCCCACAGCAGGGACGTGCACAGGTAGGGGCTAATGTTGGTCGGGCAACAGCCCTTTTTAACTTTTTGGCTGACCTGCCCCTCTGGAGAGAGCAAACGTTTTTTCTGTTGTGGCCGAATAAACATGATAAGCCCACAATTAGTATTGTAGAGTCTCGCTGTGATAAAACACACCTTGTCAGCGCTGTCATCTGCCCCCAGTCACGTGACTTTGTTTACAATCTGACTGCTGAAAAGCAAAGGAAAGCCCTCCGAGTCCGGTCCGGCCTCATATGGCTATGGTGATCATGTGCCTGCCTGGCTTTGGTGGTCCCCGGAAATGTCCCCGTTTTTAAATATGCTTTTATTGATTTTGAGTTTTCTCATGGCAGTTAGAGTATAGGGGACAAACCAGGGGACTTTACTTCCTCTTGACACCGTCGGTTATTTACAAAAAAAACACCTAAATATACTTGTTATTGTGCTTCTGTCTTTCTGTGTCTTTTCATCTGCTCCGTAAACTCCCTCACCGCTCTCTCTCTTTTCTTGATCGCCCTCTCTCAGGAGAACACTTCACTGTCCTGCTTCATTGTAGGATTTCTGCCATGTCTCAACTTAAGTTTGACCATCTCTGTTATTAAGTTATGGAATACTAAATAAATAAGTAATTAGATCCCTTACTGTTACTGCGCTCATAAAGAATGATAAGAATAATTCGTATTGAACTGGTTTCATCAATTAGTGACTTCATTCAAGGCACAGCTGTTACAATGGTCAAACTACATTAAAACAGAATTGTCCGCATTTTGTCTTTAATAGTTATCAACATTAGATATGTTAATGAGATATGGACCGCAAAACAAAAAATGTCCCTGTTTTTTTTTTTTTTATAAAAAGTTCTTACGTTTTCGGGGGGGTGGCCCTTTTTCTAGTTTAGAGCAATAGTCCCTCCAAATGTCTGTGCACGTCCCTGCCCCACATATTGTTATGCACGTACTTCTCAGAGTTGTTCTGACCTTGAGTTGTTTAAACTGTATCTGTATTTCCTCTCAGATGATACCCACCCTCTCTGTCTATGAACAATGTTTGTAATTTCCCAGGAAGTAGATTATTTCTTGCTCTGTACATGATTTGTGCAGTTTTAAATTTAACCAGATCAGTAAACTTCAGTGTGTGACTTCAAGAATAATGAATTAGTGTGTTCAAGATATCCAACATTATTGATTATTCTTATAGCCCTTTTTTGTAATGTGCATAACGGCTGTAGGTTGGTTTTGTAAGTGTTTCCCCAAATCTCCTCACAGTAACTCAGATATGTCAACATGAGTGTATTGTACAGAGTATATCATGAGTTTTAGTCCAAAACGTGTCTTGCTTTCCCCAATATTGCAATAGTCTTAGCCAGTTTTGCTTTTACATGATTGACATGAGGTTTACAGCTCATTTTGTGGTCTAAAACCACACCAAGGAACTTATTTACATATACTCTTTCTGTGTGTATGTTGTCTAGTATTAATTCCACCTGTGGATTTGTTTTATGTTTTCCAAATAGCATAATCTTTGTTTTGCTTATATTTAATGATCATTTGTTCTTATCAAAACAATTTTTTACTTTAATCATTTCTGCTGTTATCACTTCCATTAGCTGTTTCAAATTGTCACCAGAATAAAACATATTAGTATCATCTGCAAATAAAATACATTTCAATATATTTGATACTCTGCAAATATCGTTGATGTATATGATGAACAGCTTTGGACCCAACACAGACCCCTGAGGTACTCCACAAATTACACATTGTTGTCTGTTGCTTAAATAATCCCTCACCCAGTCTAATACCCCTCTGATGCCATACCTTTCCAGTGTTGTCAGTAAAATATTGTGATCTATGGTGTCAAATGCTTTTTGTAGGTCTATAAATATTCTCACTGCTTGTTTTTTATTGTCCTTGCAATTTGCTATTCCCTCACTTAATTCCATTAGTGCCATAGATGTTGATCTATCTTTCCTGAATCCATATTGACTGTCGTCCTAAAGCTGATGTGTTTCCATGAATTGTCAAGTCTTTTTGTAAAAACCTTTTCAAGGATCTTGGAAAACTGGGAGAGCAAAGAAACAGGCCTGTCATTTGTGTAATGGTGTTTATCCCCAGTTTTATATAATGGTATAACTTTTGCTATTTTCATTTTATTTGGGAATTTACCAGACTGAAAAGACAAGGAACTTGATTTATTTGTCCAAAACCACTCTGTATACTAAATAGTGCACCATATTTAGTTTTCCACAGTTTAATTGAGTGCCTATTTCTGAAAGCAACATTTATCGATGTGTCCTCAGAATTGAGAAAATATTGAGGGATCAATTTAGTGTCAATGGCAGCTTTTGCATTTTGCATTGATTCATTTGAAAACAGGCCTTGAAAACTTGGCATTGTGGGAAAGGCACAAGTGTACCAATCACATTGACAATGCCTTTGTTCCAATAAGTCTTGAAGATCTGACAATGAGCATGTGTACGCAATAAAAAGATGCTAAAGCGAATGCAGCTAAAAAGAATTCAGGCATCTTTCATTTCATTATTTGCACCTGTGCTTATCTTACTTTCACTTAAAAATGTCTCTGTCCGTGCGACTGCACCTGTTTGTGATGACATAAAAATATATGTGTCAGAAATCTCAATGTGTTGATCTCTAGTGTTTTATTATATAGGGAGGGGTGAATGGACAAGATGAGTGAAGAAAAAATGAATTTGGAAAGCAGCCTGTATCTGACTTACTTTCTAGCTTATTGGTGTCTAAGACGGACTGAGAAGGCCATTAGTATGATTTTAACAAAAGTCAATTATACTTGGCATTATATTAGGCATTCACAAACATGTACCACTGCGTGTTTTCGTCCTTATTTCATACATACCATCATCTTATCTTAAGATATCTTGCTGCAGTTTTACAAGTCTGCACGAGGAACAGACTGACAGCTGTTGCCTCATTCTTCACTGTTAGCTAACACTGGTGTTAACCAGGCTGCTGGGAGTACATACTGCCACCATAGCAGAGGCTGTAATTGGGCAGGGAGTTCTTCCTCCCAGTCTGGAGTAGGGTAGTTGCTATTTATGCAAATAAGCTGGGCAATTAGCCTGTGGAAACACAACTACAAATACCTCATCTCCATTGGCCCACCAGTGGACATGAAGACTCAGTTGATTTCTTGAAAATGCCAGCAGTTTGAGTTAGCTTCTTCAAGGCCTGAGTGTCTCTAAGCTGTAGGAGATCTCCTCATGTGTTTACTGAGATTTGGCTGTCATGTCTGCAGGACAACAGCAGCTTCATTTCTGACTGGCATGCAGACAGAAGACCCTCTGTTGAACACCGCTGATCCAAAGGGCTCTTTCTTGATTGGCTCTTCCCATGTCCTCGGGGTGTAATTAGGAGACGGGTCAGAAAAGGTCCAGCAATGCCTGTTGCCCCCAGTGAGGCACAAACAACCCATCATCTGCTGTGCCAATAATGACGTGTGCTGGTGGAGCAGTGATGACAACCAGCCTGCAGTCATCATCATCATCATCATCATCATCATCATCATCCCCATCATCATCATCATCATCATCACCACCACACATGAAAAGATTGCGCTAATACGAGGTAGTTGAACTCTGCTGGCTGGTGTCACAAACTGGGGCTTTCATCTTCAGGGTGGCTACCTTAATCTGAAGATAAACAGCTGAAGGGTTGTTTGTTTTTCACTATTCCTATTCTTTTTACATCTGACACGACTCTCCAAAGTCCGTCCTTTTCAATCTGTAAGTGTTGCGTGAGGACATCTTTTTATTTTGTAATGGATTTGTATATGCTGTGTGTCATGTGATCACACCCCGATGGGGATTGGAGGCTTGACAGTGACCCCAGAGACTGCTTGCAAGGAGCATAATTGGAAAGTGTTTATGCACAGCTGACATTTAGATATTTGAACAGGCTTCCCCATAATCCTAGAAGGGAAGTGGCGAATCTCCTTTATTGGCTTGTGACATTTATGCACAGTGTGCTATAGTACCAGGTGCTATATGGTTGAATGTTACATGGCGATATTAGTCGGTGTACTGTTACTACTTTGTATGGACTGTGCTGTTTTTAAAAGCGGTTTGATAAGCAATTATTTTACAAAGATGTTTTTAAATGGTTAACAGCTTTCTAGTTGTGTTTACACTCTGATGCACTTTGTGTCTGGGTTTATGAATAATTCATCATTTAGCCTTTTAACAACATTAACAATAACCACCCCTGGTTACACACATCACATTTTTCTTCTGGTTCAGTAATAAAAGGAGGACACAGATGTATCTCTGAGTACAAAGGTCAGAGAGAGGGCACACAGCACCAAACCAGTGGCTACTTCTGTGCAGTCCGTAAGCTTTTCTTTATTGCCCGACTGACCTTTTGCTCTCTCTTCCACCAACAACTGCACACGGAGCTTTTCTAAGTTCTTAGTATTTTCTTTATTTCATGAACTTAAAAAAATACATGTTTTTACTAAAAGATTCTCCTTGATTCTTGTGCTTTAAAACACTTTAAATTGTTATGAATGAGGATACATGGTTAAACTAACACATTCATATCTACCGACCTCATATGTCTGATGTTTTTTTTTATATTGTCCCCGCAAAACCGCAAACATCGATACACAGCAGACATCCTACCTGCAGTAGATATTTAAATAAAGTGTTAATAACTTATTGTCATTGAGATTATGACTTACACATTTATCAATCAGTGTGTTGTTAATTTGCCATTCTTAAGTACAAAAAAAAGATAAATTGTTGGAGGCGGTTTTGGAAAATACTGTTGCCAAGTCATAAATCAGAGTGTAAGTAAATACAAGCAGCTTCTCTGTTTTATGCATGCCCTCTAATAAAACTGTTCGAGGAAAATAGTTGTGTGTGTGCACCCAGTGCTCCCTCTCAGGGCTTTTTTTCTTCCTTTCGTGATGATTATCATAATATTTTGGCACAGAAGTGCAAGATGCCTCAACATGAATTCATCTCTTTTCATTTTAATTATCTGTGTTATTCAGTTATTTGGTTTCCCTCAGGTTTCTGGGTCACCTGTCCTTTTTTTGCTTGGTGTTCATAGAAGCTAACTAAAAGCAACAACTCATTTGTGATTCTATAACAGTTCTGCTGCTTAAATGCTCTGTAACCCTTCAAGTCCAAATGGATGTATGTTTTTCCAGCTCATCCAAGGCTTTAATATACAATTTAACTCATTGTATTTTCCTTTGGTTTTTATTTTTTTCAACCTGACTTTTATCCAGGTCTGTACTGGCAGCCTCGTCTCTCTGCAACCCCCCATAACAGCACAGCAGCCAAGTCGCAGCACATAACAAAGGGCGATGATTACATAGCGATCCATAGCTATTACCCAAGAGGTGGAAAACATGAGCCATTCCAAACAGCAGCCCTTCAGTTCACCATCAGCCCCGGCCCTGCATTTCCTCACAGAGTGGGCTGTCCTTCCCAGAAACATTGACCACTAATGATAGTGGAGCAACACCTGAGCATCCTGAATGACGGCGTGCACAGGCTCTTGTGGGAAGGACACTTCCATAATATTATTCAGATGAATGGCTTGGCAACGATACTTCCCTGAATCACAAACCACAGTATCCTCCTCAGGCTTTGTCATGCAGTATTTCGGCTTCCAGCCAAGCCACAAAATATGCATACCTGAAAGAGGCTTTTAATATTCTATAGGGCATTCACAGATCAATACACTGTGTCAACAGGGTTCAAATTGATGTGTATGGAAATACAGTAAATATATCATTTTAGCAAGTGTATTGACACTGCTCTAAATTTGTGATTGCTGGCCCTGTTGTTGTATGATGACTCATTGGCAATTGGTCGGAAATCACATCGATTAGACGCTGGGTCCAATTAAGGAGATCGCCTCCGCATAACAAATAGTTTCTTACTGATAGAAGCAAATAGTTTTATTGTTGGGAAACGTCTATGGTTTTGCTGTAAATTATCCTCACTTATTGACAGATTATTCTGCGTGTTTTCTCCCTGCTGATTTCCCTTGAGAATAAAACAGGCTGCACAGAAAACATAATGCTGTGCACCCATCTGAGTTTTAATTCAAATGTATTCTGTTCGGCTGGGATGTGTATAATCAAATGGAAAGCAGTATGTGACAAAATGCTAATTTAAGGCTAATTTAACCAAACAATTCAATTTGAACATCAGTGAAATGAATCAAAATGAGGTTTCTTATAAGGATAAGGATTTTTTCAGTTATAAGGTCATGTAAAAAGGAAGTCATTAATTGACCCGCACAAAACATTCAAGCAGTAATTCTGCATTGATCCATTTTTACAATGTAAACTGATTTACTCCAACTTACTGAAATTAGCACTTTCAGCTCGTCTCATTGCACAAGACTGCTTATTATACCGACAACATGACCTCATAGGATCTGTGAACACTCCTGACAGGATGCTCTGTTGTCCAGAAATTAAATTGTGCAACCATGATGTCAGATGACATGGAGTTAAAGACATCCAAGGGTCACAGATACAGGAAATGACTTCAACTACTGAATATGTCAGGTAAATGAGAAATAGAGAGGACTGGTTGTGTTATTAGTAGCGTCGGAGACTGAATTGCCTCCAGCTGGAAACGCATATCATATGGAGAGAGTGCACCGCTGTAGAGCACTGATTGACACGTGAATGCAATTTATTTGTTTGAAACAGCACTCATTAGGATTCATGAGTGGACAACATGGTACCTCTGTGACCGCCTGCTGGTCCATGATCCGTAATGGGCAGTTTGAAATAAGTATTTAATCACATGCACATACTGTATGTACACAGAAATAGGTTTCCCTAATGTTCCATTACATCGGATGGGTTTCTCATAAAGCTCCTGCAGTATGTATGTATTATCTGTATCTACTGAACATGCAAAAACTGTACAGAAAATAGCTCGAAATCCTTCAGAAAACAGACTTGTTGACACATCATTTCATATTAACAACATTTCTAATTTGAATTGCCCCCCAAAAAGTTAATATTTACATATTAGGCGGTGTGTGGGTGTATTATTAATTATCATATTCATTTTGTAAATTAAATTCTCCTGGCATTCGTTTCATGATTGCAGGAAAATGTAGCATTAGCTTGTTTGGATTCTAATTTTCTCAGGTGTTACACACTACAGGGAATGAAATTAAAGTTCCCTGATTATGCAGGGCAGGATTTCTCGTACATGGCTCGGAGCGAGTGTAAACATTGCCATATTGTAGCTCAGTGAGAGTCTCTGTACGTTGTGTGCTGTGTTTATCAGCTCCTCTGAGCTGCAGCGCTTGCCGTCTCGGAGACTCCCGCCGCTGTCACTTGCTGGAATCAGCCGAGCCAAAATTAATCTAGCAGACATGATATGCATCTCTCCATGCTTTTTTGCTCTGCTGAAAACTTGATAAGAAATTCACAATCCCTCCAATCGCAATTTAGAACCACAGAGGAATACTACAGTAATGAGTTTCTTCCATAGCCATTTGATTGTCGTTTTCCAGGTGGAAGATGGATATGGTGAGGATGCGGCCCCTCAAGGCCCCCAGGCTATAGTCACTCCACAGTCTGATTTTAAAAGCAGACTTCTGCGGACTGGAAAGCAGGAAGAGTGGCTAATGGGAAGAACCCGTGGAGACTTAAGGCTGAGATAAAGAGAGAGGAAGTAGAAAAAAGACAAAACGACAGAAAAGAGGGAAGAGCAAGGAAAGTGCTTCCATCTCCCTTGTGACGCACGGAATGAGCATCGATCAGGAAAAGTCTGTCGGTGTCTGCTACTTCTGAGCAGAGTCTAACTTGTGAACTGTGTGAACATCAACCAGCCAAACGCACCATGTGGGACTGCTCTCATAACAGCCGGCAAGAAGTCTTGCTTCCTGCTGCTTCTAATACAAATCTCAAACTACAGTGAACCCTAAGCCCTGCCCTAAAGTCTAAATATTTTCTGAATAATTTATGAAATCACAAGAGGACTTCGCCAACCCTGCATCAAGTTGGTTAAGGTGGTGCTGTTAAGGAAAGCCATCCATCACTGAGGCTTGGTATCAGCTGTCATTAGCAGGAGGTTGTGCCTGTTCTTGTCAGAAGATGCTGGAAACAGGCCTCAGAGGCCCATGGGTAAATCTGTCCATGCTCCTGATTCACAGGGTCATAAACATTGCGGGGACTTTGTGATTACAGGGCTTTGGTTTGAGCTATCTGGGTTTGGGTTGGGTGCAGGTGCCAAAGAGCTGTGAAAGGATCCTCTCATAGAGGACAGGTACCAACACCGCTCGCTGTGGAGGGAGAGGCGCTGCATGATGGGACAGGACCTGAGGTTACAGGCTGCACAGGCAATGACAACTTAACAAGATGCCACATTTGTAATTATCATTCATGACTATCATTATCTATTGCATGAGCTTGCTCTTCATCCAAACCACTTTTTTTTTTACCCTAGCAGATATATTTATATGGCATAGTTTGACTAAAGGTAACGTCTTCCTCCAGGACATGGAGGGAAAGACATTGGCCTACTGCTGATTTTGCTGCATGTAAAATCTCTGACCTATAATTGTATTGAAAGAAGAATTCATATTAAAGTGGAAAGCAGAGAAGAAGTTAATTGAATCATTACCTCTATGACCTACAGTAGGTCAGTTATGTTTCCCTTCACACATATATTGAGGGTTAGGTGTTTAAGTAAAAAATAAACTGATCTTCTAACTGTTAAAGTATTCAAAGTGAATGCAATATTTCACAGATGCCAAAACGAATTTATATACATTTTAGAAGTTTTATATACAGTAATAAGGAACCAATTCATAAATGTTTATTGGGTCATCAAGCCTGAACATATATCAATGAAATGCCTGCATCATAATACTCTTTATATTATATTTGGATGTGATCTGATCATAGCAGTTGGCAAAGGAGAATAAAAATACTGATAAATATGTGAAAGTTAAGTGGAAAAGGCAGTGAGTTACTGCATCATATAGTGTGAGGTCGCCTACAGAAAGGGTTCGAATTGAAAATCAATTTAAAGTTTATAGCCATTGAGCTACGAAATGTGCTGTCTCCATGGGTCACCGTATTCCTCAGCTTATCTCCTGGTGGTTGTGATCAAACACACACACACACACACACACACACACACACACACACACACACACACACACACACACACACACACACACACACACACACACACACACACACACAGAAGACATGCTTCTGTTTGGCTTCACACCTCAAAGCAATATGTGTAGTTTTTTTAATAGAAGTGTTGCCTAGACAATGGTAAAAGCACAAAGGGACTCGCTTTAATCGTTCATATAAGCTGAGGTTTTCGGTTGTACTATTACTGCAACAGCTGCTGTGCCAAATGATCTCAACATAAAGACTCCTCCCCCTCCTACACAAATGGTCATTTTGACACCAATCAGCAGCATGTTCTGCAAGAAAACACTGAATCACTGAAGTACTTTTCTATTCTAGCGGTTTGCCATTTCTCCATGCTTGGCTTGGTGGGATTAGATACATGCAGTAGTGTTTTGCTGGATGGCTGCCTGTAATTGTCCTTGACAGAGTGAGAGGGAGCTTCTTGGAGTGGTGGAGATCAGCATTGTGCTGGTTGTGTCAATCAAGTGGCTGAACCCAGTCAGAATGAAGTGACTCTTCTGTAATGGCCTGTCACCATACAATTTTCTAGGTGACAGTCCACATTTCCAAGACTGGTAAAGGCTGAGCTGTTGACGGTTAGTTAATTGTTTGTGGCAGTATAACAGTATATAAGTTTTTTCTCCAGCTTCTTTTTTTTTATTAAAGGGCTATGTCTCTTCTGTTATTTATGTGTTGTACCTTTTTAACCATGCTGGAGTCATGGCTCTGGTATGGCAATATCTGTCTGAAATATCTCCACTTTATCAACCACATTGTTACGGCTGCCGCCTTCCTGGTCGTCTTAACTGTGTTAAACTGTGTTCTTATGCAAATGAACTGTGCGGTTCCCCTGACGTCATTGGCTGCCATCTCCTGGTCCGCCTCCGAGGATTGTGATTGGAGCTTGTCCGGCCCGACGCGCTCAATCCGCAGCGCACATCCGGCGCATGGATTGCAATTTAATTTCCTGCAGACATTAATATTACCAGAGGATGATCCCTTATGACTTTGGTCATGGCATGACCTAATATCTATAGGCCACAATCACGTCCGTTTGAATATCTCTTGGATTTGGAAGATTCCTTCCTTCACAGAGGATGAATTCTCAAAGCTTTGGTGAATAACTGACCTTTTCTCTAGTGGCACAATAGGGTTAAAATGTGTTGTTTTGAGAGAAATGTGTATCCACCATTCAATGGATTGCCATTTGGATATATTTATTATATATCTTGAATTATCTAACTCCAGGCTGAGCGTTAAGTGTCAGCAGCACAATGACATCACTAGACAGCGGTGGTAAAGAGGTCTTTGGGAACCATGATTGAATCATAAACAGTCGCTTGAAAGAATTCCATTACTCCGTTTTATTCTGTGCTTAGTTTTACTGCCATAATCCTATTTTCCAATTTTTTCCATCCATCTCATGCGTTTATTCCGCCTAAATAATGTTGTTTTTACAGCACAATAGATAGCATAGCAAGTCTTGGATATGTTGGCTTTATCTTCTTTATGTGCCCATTTCTCTCGTTGGGGTATCATTACTGGGGCAGAGGCAGGGAGCCATCAGGATGTGGTGTAGGTGACCTCTTCTCTTCCTGCTTGGATTGTCTGTTGACAGGTCCTGTTTGAGGAACTAGTGAGCTGTGATAAGAGTCAGTGAGAGAGCACAGGCACTGCAGATAGAACGACCTGCCACGGAGAAACCCAGGGAGGGGTGAGACATCTTCCATCCAGATCCACTTCCTTTTTAATAATGTTTACAGAGGGTGGAAAGGAGATGTTTTCATTCACATAAAAAAAACACCAACAGACTCAACCCTTAAGACTGACGTTCACTCTGCTGCTATTACTGTCTTATCTCGAGCCAAAGAGGATGTGATAGGGGGAAATTACCTACTGATATGTTTGTGGGTAAAGACAAAGGCTGCTTGTGTACTGTTCTCCAGCACAGGTTAGAGGATTCGGTTACAGTTATGCTCTTGCTGCCATGGCAAAGGAGGACACACGCATCATTCTGTAGCGCTGTCTCATTGGAGTGAAAGATCACAACATAATTTACAGGCAGGAAAAAACTTGCTGATGGAACATGCATGAGGAAGAAGGCCACTGAACAGGCGTGAGCATTAACACAAACACTGCCACTCAAAATGAATGATTACTTTGTGCTGTGAAAAGTCAATTCAGCACTCAAACCCCCAGCTTTTACATGCTGGACCACAAGCCTTCATGCACCTCTCCCTGGGGTGTTCAAAATGTATAATCATTCAAATGCCACCAGTGGTTGGCCTTCATTGTAATTGCTCTAGTGTGGTTGGTAACTTGTGCCTAAGCTGTTGCCATTCGTTTTCCACAACCACACCTACAAGAGCGATTTCATGTTTTAAAATATTCCTGAATCCATCCTGATGTACCAGCGTGTGCTAAATTGATTTACACGGACCACAAATTATATTTAAAGCTGGGAAATGTTGCATGACAATGGAGCCAAAGATGCAGTACTGCATGCAGAGTGTTTAAGTAATATAAAAAGCTTTAGGTTATGACTTTATACTCTGTGTATTTCCTACGCTCTTGGTTGAATGCAAACCTAACGTAGTTAACAAACTATAACCCCAGTGCTTTAACACAGTGTCTTGGCTGCTGTGAGTGCTCACACACAAGTTGAGTCCAACTCCCAGTGGACACGGCCGAGGCTTCTGTTTGCCCGCTCTGTATTTATAGCCTGTTTTCTACCGGAGGAGGACTAGCTGTCCTCAAACTGCCCTTCACATGTGCAGAAAGACTAGCCTGTCCCACAGTGCCACCACACAGCCAGAGCATGATATATCACATTCTCTTTTGTGAACTCCCTGACACTCGGAGCATCCGAAATCTTTCAGGATTACTGCACAGTTTCTTTTGAATTAGTGATTAGAGGGGGGAGGTGCCCATACAAACTGTAGATTAGCCAGCACAAAACCTCGCTAAATACATCTAGAGTTAGATTGTAAGCACTGCATAATTTATGTGTGTATACATTTAAATATTGGTGGGATTTCTGCCGCTAATTTGTAAGATTATATTTCAACCATCAAACTGGTTTACAGCTCCTGATGATCATGTCAGTTATGTTTTGATGCATTAGTATTCTAGTGTATCAAATGTATGATATTTAATTGACAGGTCCAGCTTCATATACTCTCTTTTATTAAATTATAGGGATGCATTTCACAATGTTTTCAGGAACCTGGAGGGTTATCAAAAGACATTTTGCTAAACCATGTTGTCATCTCTTGTTGTTTCAGTTCAAATGTATTTTAAAATGTCTATAACCAAGCTCGCTTTGCTTTCTTTCTGCTGCTTGATCTTTTGACCTATAAGCCCTCAAAGAACCGACAGCTTATTTGGTTTAAATTTCATTTGCATTGTATTCCCCATTGTTGCATATTGTAGCGGTGTAAAACAACACATGAACACACGTCCATACGGCTTCTCTCAGTGGTGGTTTGCCTTAAGCCCTTTTCCATTGACCGTGTCAAACTGCCTTCCGCGGATCATGGGCCTTTGACAGGAGAATAGATTGCATGTATTTATATTTCATATAAAAAAATCAGCAGTCTGTTGCCTGAGGGTTTGGTTTCTTACCAGCGACCTTCATGATTGTTGGAGTGGGAAATGTCTCACACTTTCATCTGTCAACGGACAAGAAGAATGTTGTTTCAGATTTCAAATGGAAGTTTCCAGTACATAAAGTCTTCAGGGCAGATCTGCTGTTATAGTTATCCTTTCCATCCATCCATCCATCCATCCATCCATCGCCTCCATCCATCGCCTCCATCCATCCATCGCCTCCATCCATCGCCACCATCGCTTCCATCCATCCATCGCCTCCATCCATCGCCTCCATCCATCCATCGCCTCCATCCATCCATCGCCTCCATCCATCCATCGCCTCCAGCCATCCATCCATCCATCGCCTCCATCCATCCATCGCCTCCATCGCCTCGATCCATCCATCGCCTCCAGCCATCCATCCATCCATCCTCTCCATCCATCCATCCATCCATCCTCTCCATCCATCCATCCATCCATCCTTCCATCCATCCATCCATCCTCTCCATCCATCCATCCATCCATCCATCCATCCATCCATCCATCCATCCATCCATCCACTGCCTCCACTGCCTCCACATCTTGATAATTGACTAGGCAAAATACTGGTAAACTATCTTAAATCTGCAGTTGAATTACAGTCCTATGACTTAAATCTCACACATTTTGCTTTACGCTCATTTCAAGGAGCTCTCCAGAGAAGAACAAAAAACATCTATTATCAATAAGATGTCCCTCTGCATCTCCTCCCCCATGCCTCTCTTACAGCTTGACAGTGTAATCATGGACCAGGAAAGCGTTTAATGGAGGCTTCTTTAATAACCACCAGTACTGCTTGACCTCTGGGAGTCCCCCAAAGGCACCACCTCCTCCAGGCATCCCCCACCTCAGCCTCACCAGGTTGACTGTCCCCATCAAACCTCCCTTCTTTCTCCCCAAACATTCCCATAACATCCATCCTCCTATGCTGACATGCTCAGATGCTCAAGTAATGTCATGTAGGGCTAAAGGTCATGCCTGACCTGTCATGGTGGATTGGGCCTCAGACCTAACAGCATTCTTTGGGGACCACAGCAGGGTGTGTCCGTTTCCCTGTCACTCATTTCTCACTGCTAGAAGATTGAGTAACCACGTGCCTTACGTAGAGTTTAGACTTGTTGTCACAATGTTGCAATTGACACATGTAACTGATAGTTTACAATTGGATGTTATCCATCTAAAGTAATTACACTTTAGGGAGAATATGCAATAAATTACAATGCCAGACATTTCCTTCCAGACAGACGTTTTTAGTGTGATTGATTCCTTCTAGAGATCTGAAGGGACTTTACCCGAACAAAGATCCAATGGGTGATGGAAACTTGCAGCATGGGGGATGTTTGAAGAAAAAGATCAATTACAGTTTGGAGACATGCTGTGGTGTTGTGCTGCCTTTTCTTGCCTTTTACAAATGAAGTATAGATAAAAGCTCAAGGAGCAAGAATGATTTCTCAAACCTCCTAAACGTCCCTCTGGTGGACCATTATACCATGTTTATCTGCCCCAAAGTACAATCATTTGCTGAAAAAAAGGATCATTACAGCTGTGTTATTAAAAAGCTGTAACAATCTCCTATTAGTTTACTTAGATGAGCCGCATCTTAATAAAAATCATTTTAACAGCTTAGTCACAAGCAGAATTTTGTGTGAACTCTGCAGCACTGTCTATTAATAATTTACTACTTGTTTTACATTCATATCTTTTTGCAGAGTATCAAACAAATCCCGGTTTCCTCTCCCCATGGAATGCTGTTTGTGCATCAGGCTCATTCATTATTGCTATGAAAAGTTGTCTAATGGCTGCACAAGAGGTGGTAGAGCCTTGGCACAAAGATCCTTGTTGCCCCTGTGGAGAGCTCTACGAGTCCGAGCTCCTGTTAGTCAATACGATGAATACAGAGCCGGGGCCTGGCAGAGGGGCCTGAGAAACTCAGCAGGCACTACGATGCTGGATGCATGTCTGAATGTACGTGTCCTCTTTTGGTGTACGTCTCCATTTGTGTTTCTTTGTGTGTGTATGTGAGAGTCACAGGCTGCTGGTGATTGATAGGGATGTTTCCATTTCCTCTAGACCATCCTGACAGATCATCCATCCCTAAACAATTTGGCATTGCCCTCAAAGCCTGAGAAGGCTGAGAGAATAGATGGGCCACACAACTGACAGTAGCCTTAATGAAAGACTCATTGGAGGCTCCAGGCAACCAGGAGGCGAGTGGTTTCACTGTCTTGGATTGATGGCAGAATAACATGCTGTCAGGTGCGGGTGGCCATTGTGGCAGGAGGACATTATGAGATTCTGTAGGCAACAAGTATAGAAGTGGCGGAGCTCTGGTCATGCGGGGCCACTTCCAAGATGAAGCCTGAAGATTACTGGGAAAGTGAGATTTGTGTCATTTGAAATGGTCAGAAAGGAAAATGGGAGGTTTTTGCCGGGCACTTTTACAGAGGGCAATTTGTCGTGGAAAATGAATAGTTATTGTCTAATGGAGTTATAATTAAGTTAAATGCAATAAGCTGCTGTGGGATTCAGTCGTAAATGGCTCTGATCTAGTTGTAGGGAGATGTATAGTACCCTATATATTAGGATAACAGTCTTTTTGATAGCACACTGCGTAGTTTGTGTACATACCAAGGGAAAGCAGTGAGAAAAAGCTGTGGGCTGCTGTCAGGCGTGGAGATTTATTGGGCGCAGCTGCACAGAGTTGTCTTTGCTCTCTGTGTCAGCCCTGTAACTGCAACCTAACCTCTTAGCACTGGCTGGCTCTCTGTGATGGATGGATGTGTTTAAGTCAGGTTAAAAGTCCACTTCCAGTCACTCACTGGGGCCACCAGACTTTAATCTTGAACCCTTCGAAGCTAGCTGATGATATAGCTATTCCTTAGCCTAATGAACAAAGTGAGGAGACTTGCTCCACTGAGCCGACGCTGGATGGATGAAACCTTGGCTGCCGTCCCACTCCTCAAATTACCCACCTGCTCTGATCATGGCCACTGTGCACGATTACATTAGCTGTCCCTCTCCACTTATAAGGCTTGCAAATGCATGTGAACGATGGAGCACAGTCACAGTAACAGACTCCCAGATTTGTTTTGACTCTCCACGCTGTCATCTCCTTGTTGTAAGTGATTCCTTTTTTTTCCCTGAGCGCTGGCTGTGTGTTTCCTGATGGGAGCGGGCTAACGACAAAGCCATGTAATAAAAGCAGCATTAGCAGGGTAATTAGGCTACAGACCTGCTTCGGCAGAACAAATCATTTCATCACGTCTTTCACAGTAGGGCACCGTGGCTCTTCCGAGTAGCAATATTTCATAGCCAATTTCCTGCACCTCGGCTGCGTTCACCAACTTTTGTCAATAAATCTCACCTCATATTCATATTTATTGAGCTGTGAGTTGGAGGCCAGGAGTGCTTGGCCCAGATAATGAAGACAATGTTTCAGTGTGGATCCAAATCCCTCTGTGAGGTTTAACACATCCCACTGATACTCATTCTCCTCTAGTATGCTGCAGCCTTGTAAAACTGACTTGATGTCAGCGCCGTGTCTTGGCTGTCAGGTGGGTAATAAATGAGTTTGACTTACAGTGTGTATGTTTGGTTCATCCTCATGGATTGATTCAGAAAAGCAGAACCAGACATCTGTAAAGCACTCTGTATTTAGTGTGGAGTGTATTCTGCATAATTCTTCTCTTGATGTGTGTCGGTGCATTTGTTAGTGTCAAAGAATGGCCTTCTTGAGGAAAAACACTCCCAATACACACATGTGGACTGCTCTGTCCTCCCAGGAATGTAAGGGTGAGATTTCCCATTCCTGCTCTGATTGAATCTGGCAGAATCCAATCCTACAATATCTTTGAGTGGAGATAACAGGTATGGTTTTGTAGTCAGTGTATGTCCTCAGCATCCACATGCATGCACGGACTCTCCTCCTCTCACTATAGGAGAAAGTAGGATTATCTGTCTTAGCCTTTCAGAGTCTTTTTCTCCTCCGTGCCTCTCCTGGTTTCCCTCTGTGTCTCTGAGGAAGGTCACCTGAAGGAGGTAATCCCTATTCCTCTCTGTTTTCTCTCTTTTTTTTTCATCTGAGGGGCTTTGTGGCCAGCGCTGGAGCCCATCCACTGATCAGGAAAGCAAGAGCCAGCTCACAAACACAGAAGCAGAGGGGAACAGCTCGATGCAGGAGATTGCTGCCTTTTATCCCCTTGGTGTGAATAGCAATATAAGTGCCTCACTATAAAGCGTAAGGCGATGCTGAGATTTGAAATATGCATGAGTTCTGCTTTTCTAATACATTGTGCAAACTTACTTATAGGATGTGACCAGCAGGCCCCACCGATTCAAAGAGAGTGTGTTGCGAGGGACAGACTCATGTGTGTGCTTGCGGCATTCTAATACCCAGGGGATCAGAAACTGTATTTACATTCAGCTGTCTTGTGCTGGATGTATGTCTTGGAATCATGTGTTGACATCCACATCCACACAACTGCATGTCTGTTGAGAATACAGCTGGAAAATCTACAGGGAAGGACCACCTATTGGTAAGTATGGATATCAATTAGGGTGCCTCCACGTGTTCAACTATAACCAACATTTAAACCATTCAGTGTAACAATTGAGGTACCTTTTAAAGCTAAACATGTCATCACCATTAGCAAGACATTGGTTCTTTTTGCCAATTTGATGTCAGGGCCGTTTGGCGGTGACGATGTGTGCCTCCACTCAGCACGATGACTGATGGGATAGTAAAAAAATGAATCACCTCCGCGGGGGAGAAAGGGTTAGCCATCAGAGTTATGCTAGTGAGGAACATTACCCTCCTCTGTATATAATGAGACATATTTAAAACAGCAATCATCCCCTCTTTTGAACTCTGGGTCACAGTGCGGAATCAATCCCTGAGGTGATTGAAAAGAAAGGCCATATGTGGGAGAGACTGAGCATATTAACCAAGGTCACACGCGCCGCACATGCAGTCTGCATGCCCAATAGATGTTTCCTCAGAACTGCTGAGCGTGATTAATTCCACAGCTTAGAATCACATTCAGACTTTAAATCATTGGTCAGGTCATTAAGTGGACTGCGGGTATTCTCCAAGCCGTTTCTTTCAATTGAATTGGAGTATTATGCTGGATAATTTGGTTTGGAGATTAGCACTTCATACCATGTCCAACATTGCTTTCGGATGAACATATATAAGACTGTTGGAAAGAGACATTTCAAGACATCGTTCATAATTGTCTGTGAGCATTAGCTAAAAAATACATTCTTTTGATGTGATGATTTTTTGGATGTGTGACGAATAGACTAATGAGACTGTCCAGTAGTTATGAAAAAGCAACATTGAAAATGTACCTGGTGTGTGGATATTGGTAGTTGGATGTGGAGCTCTTACCCAGAGAGTTGCACTCATTTGATATTTACCACAAATGCGTGAAGCAGTGTTTTCAGTCAATTATGTGACAAATAACACAATTCCTAATTAGATTATGTTGCTAACCTTCCACACCTCCCTAACATTTGGTTATCTAGCCAATCAATCAAGCCTAATGTCTGCAGATAGCATGGAGTCAAGTAGCATTAGATAGTCTCTGTTTTGAGGAAAAGTCACTTTCATGCTATCTCAGCAGGGCATATATGCCTGTTACTCGACACTAATGAGAATTGAGAAAGACATTACGCCTCTGGAGTGTCTGATAAGAAGACAATAATGATGTCAGCATATTTATAATCTTGTAAAGGTGTTACCACATGGATAGCTAATTAAGTAAGAGGGAGATAAGACACACTTTTTTCTTCAGTAAAGGTCAGCATCTGAAACTACTTGAACAAGCAGAAACACTGTGAAGAAGAGGATAGAAAACAATGACTCATCATCACACTGCATACCATCACTAAAACAGGCATCAAAACAAAGCACCCGAGCCATCAGTGGTTTAAGCTGATCCATGTGAATAATTTCCCCGCTTAGTGCAAGCTAATGATTTGAAACACTGTTGAGTCTTAGCTCTCTGTTGGATAGGGAAGGCGCAGTGACATACATCTCCACAGCGCTGGAGATAACTCCTTGCAGAGCTAGCAGACTTCATGAAAACAGAAAGCTATACTACTGTGATAATGAACTGACAAGACCTGCTCTGCACCGCCATAAACCCCAACGGCAATTTATGAGTGACCAGAGCACCACCCTCCCTGCCCCCACTACCACAACCCTGCACATCAGGGTTGTAGTCAGCCAACATGAGTGGAGAGAGAGACTGTTAAAAAAAAAAACATGTTGTGTGACAGCCAGGATCACAGTGGTCTGTGGGCTGTCAAAAGTTCTTGTTTGAGCAAGTGTCCTTCATTGTTGACTGTGCTGTTGAGGCTTCCTCACTGAGCCCACCGTGACATTTTAAATATGTCCTGGAATGACTGTTGGAGAGGCAGCTTGTAAAATATACCATATAATAAATGATGTAATATTGAACTTTCAGTTAGATGAACCTACAGCCCGGGGAAAGTGATTTCAATTATTCATGGGCCTGTAATTACAAACCTCACCACCCTGTGCTGTGCAGCAGGTCAGTTTTGCCGCAAGCAAAGATCGTCCTATGTCTATTTTTATTGATATTCGCATTTCAGCCCCGGTCAGGGATTTCAGCAATTCTACACCACAGATCTGCGGAACACAATTATGGCTTTGCCTCCCAGGAGGAGCTGCACACAGAAGGCCTGGATAACAAGGCCGTACTAAATTAGTAATATGGTAAATAAAATACTAGTAGGATGGAAATCCTAATATTCCAAGCCCTGGAGCCACAGCAACTCTGGTTTAGAGGATCCGTGGGGTCTAACAAATATGTTGTGAGTGTTATTGATGTAGGATTGCCTAGGTAACCGAGGACCTGCCGGCATTACAGACTCTCCTTACCTGTCAGCTCATCTCAAAGATCTAATATAGTCTTCAAATAAAGAATACATTTGTATTTGATACGATTAATAACATTGTTTTACTGCCACCTTCTCCTTACCATGTTTTTCTGTAGATGATTGCAACAAGTTCCTTTCTTTCTACAAAATAATTTGATGCAATCAAATATTGTACCTCATTACATGAATAGTTTAACACGGACATTTTGGTAAATATTCTTGCTCCCCTTTGTGATGTTGTATAGAGGTTTGATTACATTGTGTTTTCGTAAATCAAAATCTCCCACCAGCATCTAGCTAACATACCAAAGAGACAGAAACCAGGGGAAACGGTTAACCTGGCTAACCAATGTAATGCAATGGCTGTATTCTTTTATTAAATAGTATTGCAGCATTGAAGTGCCATGTACTTCAAGGCATAATGGTGGACTGCCAAATGTGAAAGCGAGACAGAGTCGAATGTTGACCCTTTATTTTAAACCCCTCTGATTACTTGTTGGAATCAGCCTGTGTGCGGGTGACTACAGAAGAAAGCTTAAATCTCTAAATTGCCTTTGCCACTCCTGGCTCCCTGTTGTTATTGTTATTTAAAAGTAGCAATTGAATTTGATTCAAAGAAGGAGGTGTAACAATGAGTGGTCATTATTGCCGGCAGCTTCTTCCTAAAGTGCAATGGGCACATTTTTCTGTGAAGTCGAGGACATCCTTGCTGTATTTGGAAATTGTATTTCCCTTGTACTCCTTCCATTAATACAAATACAATGGCATTGTGCAGACTCGCATGAAATGTAATCTCACTTTTATCCCATCAGTGACTGCTTAGGTTGATTCAGGATGTCATCAGCATACGTGTTACCCAGGTCCTTTGGCGGCTAGACCTTGAGAGACCCAATACAGTAGCAAGTATCAGCCCCGTGTTTTTAAAAGGCAATAAAGTCACTCCAATATGCAGCTTATGTCTGCGCTCACCTTTCAGAAGCCTATGCCTCTCCTTCCACTTTGCTTGCAGTGGCAGTGGAGATGAAATACTGGCCCCCAGAAAGCCATTTGGCACCTAATTGAGCAATCCTATTACTTTTCCCTCCCTTCAGACTGTGACTTTCATTGCTTCAAAGCGATGGTTGGAAGCTAGTGTAAATGATTGTGTTACAGTCGGTGTGAGTATATATGTGTTTAAGTAACTTTCTTGTGATAGCATGTGTGTGTCCATCTGCTGGAACTCTCTTCACCTCTCCTCACCTGAGCTACCTCAAATATGAAACATTGATTGGGTTCAGAGATGGACCCATATTAGACTCAATCTTAACTCCTCATGTGGTGACTCATGGAGGACCATCTCACCCTTTATGATCCAGGACATCATTTGCGCACACAGGCAGAAAACCAGCCTCCGTTGACTTTTCTTCAGATTCTGATGCCGGTACAAAATAACATTCTGTTTCTGAAGTGAGATCCTTTGCCATTTTGAAATGGAACCTACTGGTTATTCAATGGTTTCCACTGACTATTTGTAAAGCAGACAACAGGTTTATTTCTTTATCTTCTTGTAAAAACGGTGTAGTCCTCACCACCAAGCTGAGATAACTGCATCGATTGGGTCATTTTCTAAGACTCCAAAAAGCCTTCTTCAAGGACAGAAGATATAATGCAACATGTTTCACAGGTTGAGTCAGACAACCCTTGGCCAGTAAAATGGCTTTGTGTAATGTATATTGTTTTTAGTATTACCTTGTGTGAACAGAGCAGAACAATTACTTTTACAATGAGGTAAAATTGACTTTCATAATTAGCATTATTTATGTTCCAAAATGCATACTTTGGAATACAAAATATTTGTATGTATTGGTTGTTGAAAAGCTGTATCTTTGTGCTTGTAGCGTGTACAGTACATGTGTTTTTACATTCCACAGTGTTGTAAGTGTCTGTAAGTAGAACAAAACCCCAGTTTGACTGCAGCATTACACCAAACAAAATGCAAAAATATGGAGAAATTTGCAGCTCGAATCGCTAAAGTGGCTTTTACAATTTGTGCAGAGCGCATTAGATCTGCCTCAGGTCGCAAACAAACAACACCATTAGCATAGAGCATCCAACACCTGCTCATTCAGTCATCATCAACTTCTGAGTTTGAGATTCATGCCGACAAACAGGCTTAGATGTCGAACCCATCCTTTGTTATCTTTTAAAATACTCCTCACTACCTGTGGAAAGATATATAGGCTTTGAAACACGGTGGTTAATAAATTCCTAATACTGTTCCAGTTGAATCAAGTGGATGTAACTCACAATTTCCCTTTGAAGATGTAAATGACAAGTGATTAGTTAAATATTTCTTCTAAGGATTTCCATAATTAGAGTCCCTGACCAGAATCTTATTTCAATCTTTTCTGGTGTAAGATATGCGCAGACATTCTCTTGGAGATGATTAAATTATCTTCAATCAGCATTTAACCAGTGGGGCTGTAATCTGGGAATTGGAAATGGGATCTCTCGGGGATATGTCTTTCCTTTGTAGGATGATGTACACGTGGCTTTATGTGTGTGCTTACTTTAGTGGATGTATTCCTGGCTGGCTTCATGTATGCGTCCCATCCCTCTTTTGATCAATTCTTAGCCTCTCTATTCTTTGGGCATGCTGGTAGGAGTGCATGAGACGTACAGTAATGTGGGTATACTCTTCAGTTTTACATTTTTGCCTTTTAGGGAAAACATGCAAGCTGCAAATAAAAAAAGAAAACGTATAAAAGACATAAATACAAATCTAGTGAAATGAGTGTGACATTATATTTGTTGTAAAATCCCAAGCACTGAAGCAGGGCATTGCAGAGCCGTGCTCCTTCAAGCCAAGAGATTGTGTCAATTTAATGCTCCTGCAAGACCAAATGACTAATGTTGCATTCTCATGCGTGCTCCGGCTTTTATCTCTTGTCTCCATAGGGGACCATCAGGGCTTTAGATGTGTGGCTACCATACAGCTGCTGCCCATGCCCATTCCTCCTTTTGTCCTTCATTTTATATAATCAAATAAATCAAGAAGAAAGGGGGAAAAAATGCCCGAGTCTGTAGAAATAGCTGGTCAAGCGCAGAGCACACCTTCCTGCATAATTCAACAGGCTTGATTAGTTTTAGATTTCCCAGTTTTATTTATTCTATTTAAATGTGCTCTGAAATCCAACTAGGTGTGGATTTTTCTTAATAGGAATGCAGGTCTTTTTCTCATTTGCCTTTCTGAATTCAGAACAATGCGGAGCTGCACTATGGACGACTGCTTTCAGCTTCAATTTGTATGAACAATATAAATGATTTTGGCTCAGTTCATTTCCTTTGCCTGTGGCTGCTAATGTCTTGATCCATCTCAAGATAGCCTGGAACCTCTAATTACGCACCGTGCTATTGATGTATTAGCTCTCATTCAGTGATAGAGAAAAGACTGGACTTCTAAATTGAATCGTCACCTCTCCTCTCCCTGAAACATTAATGCCATTGCCACAGCAAAAATATCCCTCATTCTTTTCTGAACCAACTCACTTCATTAAATCCAAACCTCCTCCGGGTTGATGCGAGTGATTTATTGTTTCCTGTGAATAAGTAGAAAAGCTGCATCAAAGAGTTGAGCGTGTCCCTCTGAGCACCCCACAGTTTTCTTTGTGTTATGACTGCAGGTCAGCGCTATTGAGGGCCAGCTCTGGCTGAAAGGATCCCAACAGATTTGGCTCTTATCAGCCCGAGCAGCCCTGTTCATGGGCCACAGAGCGGCTGTGGGCCTGGAGCCGCCCACACACTGGTTCTGCTGGGTCTGGTGCTTCCCTGAGACACCAAGCAAAACATCCTTTAGGCCCTGCCTGAGCAATGCCTGGTTATTTAAATACTAACCATTAAAGTTTACTCCTAATCTTAAAACTTTCCTTATCATCACACTATAATACACTGTTAACACATATTTTATCACACGCTTAGTTATACGAATATACAAAAGAAGCCGCACAAACGTTTCTGCACACACAGCCAACCATGAGGGCTGATGGCCTAATAGAACAGACCATTAGAGAGAGGAAGGGGAGTATGCCCAGCGGTCAAGCCATTAATAGTTTTCATGTAGGTGGAAACCCAATTTGCAGCTCAGTCCAGTGGCTCAGAGAGCGTTTTGGGGCGTCAATTACTTCAACCACTTGCTTGTGGGCAGTAATTGCCGAGGGACAGGGGACCATGTTTATTCATGCAGTCACGCGTTGACAGCCTTTCACCTGTGAGCATCCCTGTTGAATATTTATCTCTGCAAATCCCCCTACTCCATCTCCAGATAGGCCAAAAAAAACTCAACTAAGACCCCCTGCTAGACTGAATCCCTAGATGCAATCCCCCCAAATGTTCAGCTTTATTCTATCAGACACCATGATGCCATGTCAATGAAGGCGGGGGAATCTTCCAATATGATGTGATCTCAAGTTGGAGTTTTTTAACGGAGAAGCACCATCACACAACACACTTTAATATCTGTGCTTTAATTCTACTTACCCATTTTTGTATTACTATATCCTACTAAAACTGTGTTCTCTTTATCAACGAGGAGGAGCATTGATAAGGAGCATTGACCCCTCTGGAACTCACTCCCACAACCCATAAGAGACTGCACTGACCTCACCACCTTCAAAAAACTCACAAAAACTCACCTCTTCAATCTGGCTTTTAATGTGTGATTGTTTTTGTATTATTTGACTTTAACTTTAACTATATATTTATTTGTTGTTCCTTTCTTTTCTTTTCTCTTCATTATATCTGTAAAGCGTCTTTGAGCACCTGTAAAAGCGCTAACAAATTAAATCTATTATTATTATTATTATTATTATTATTGTAAAGAAAGCATGATGATAATAATAACGATGAATATAGTACAGAAATAGCTTTCTACAGATAGGAGTTCCCCTGCCCTTTCTGTCTGCATGCTGCCCCAGTGCCCCATGCTGGGAGTGATAATGGCTGTACATGGCCCTCAGCTGCTCTGCTCTGAGCCAGGGAAGGGGAGGGGCGGGGGGGCATGCAGGGTGTGTTGCTGTGCGGTCAATGTGCCGGTCGTGTCAGCCGAACTAGTCACTGTTTTCAGTGTGTGAACAAAACCCTTGGTTTATCTTGAGTAACCATGTGACCAAATGTTGAAATGAACTTGCATGAACCAAAAACACACTGAGTGTGTGAGTGTGAAAGTTTTAAGACAAAAATGGACAGCAACTTAACAACACAGACCTATCGATCACAAGGTGGCCACGCCCTAAAGCATATCCTGCCGTACAACGATTTACAATCATTCTATGTTGAAAAGGTCTTGAATCTGTAATAATTTAGAAAATGATCTTGGAAAGTAAAAAGTGGGGTCACTTGTTTACAATCTCGTTTTGTAACCAGGGGAGTTGCCTCTGCTGGGTTTGAGAGAGAATTTAAGTTTATTTATACATGTATGATCTTTTTTCTATGTTAGACAGTCCTGAAAAAGGAAACGTATTACTTACACCCTGCCCTTAAACGTACATTTTCTTTGCAGATTTTCTAAAATCAAGAAACATTTGTTGCTATATTTGAATAGAAACCTGCCTCACAAGATGCATTGCTCCACAGTTTCCCCCTGCCGTGTCGACCAGGATTCACATCTGTTGATGGTAATTGAGGGGAGACGTCCCCGAGCCAACTGTTTATTTTCCTCAAATTCCTTTTTTTCCTGTGAGCATGTGATGTGTAATTCCTGGGAGAGGCCAAACTGGTTAAGGATCACTGCCGAGGGACTTACTTTGCTCAGGTTGCCAGAAAACAGCCGTTTCATGTCTCTCACATCCAAGCAGCACGGGTTAGCAGGAGAAGCAGATCAAAAGCTGGGCGACAGCTGAGATGACAATGACAGAGACTACCTCATATTAAAACTGACACTCAAACCTCTGGTAAGTTCAACTAAGGGAGGCATGGAAAATATCTTCAACTCTGAAGACACACGTTAGGTAATCAGTGATTCCCTGAATGATTTTTGAAGTAGAGAAATTAAAGAAATTAAAAGGAGGGTAGATGGAGGGCATGAGTGAAAAACGAGAGACGGGCAAATTTAAGAAGGAATGAGGGAGCTCCCACCAGATGTGAGAGCATTAATTACTCCTAATCAAAGATTGTGCCAGCCTGGTGACAGTGGCAGGCATGCAGGAGATACTCAAGGTCATTAGTAGCACACACACACACACACACACACACACACACACACACACACACACACACACACACACACACACACACACACACACACACACACACCGACAGATGCAGGTTGTGTCTGAGGCTCTCCCACAAGTCTGGGAGAAAGCTATACTGTTTCACTCCATGAAATTAACTCCAATTTGAGCAAACAGGTCCTGAAATATTCATCATCCTCTCTAATGTCACGGCAATATAGCTTAAATGTATTCCTCAATGTCCATGGATTGCGAGTTCTATTGATCCCGTATCCATGAAGCCAGGAAAATGCTAGAAAAAAAAACAAGTGACATAAGTATTGTATTTAAATGTATGAGAGTTATTGTCGCTCTCTGTTAATGGTGATATGAGAAGGTAGAGCCAGTGTTTCTCTACAGCTTTTAAGAGGATTACAGGTTGTTTGTTACGGCTGGTGTCTGGTTAATGTTGATAAGACAGAGAGAGAGCGTGTTGCAGGTGTTACAGTCTCTGCCAGGCAAGGTGAAAAGGCTTTTAAAGCTCAGCAGCCAGGGATGAGCGCGAGTGTCATATTGTGCCACAAGTTGTTTTTTGTCGATAATTTTGCAAAATGAATGACCTTTTTTTAAGTAGCATGTGCTAATTCTTCGTCCGTGTTTAGGGTTTCCCGACAAACTGGCTAATTAAATATCATTTAAACCTGCAGTATTGTTAGCTGTAGAAACACATCAGTGACATATTATCACCCTATAAAGTTGATATGTTTAACATACAAGCATGCAAACAGATTGTTGATTTCACATACGGAGCATTATTGACATTATTTGGCGTCGTGTTTCTGTACACATGATGATGGTAAGATCCAACATGTGTAATTCTTAAGCTCTCTTCTTTCGTCTCCACTGATTCTTAAGGGAAACAATCTTGCTCATTAGCAGCTAAATGCTCCACTTTGTTCAGCAGTTAGTCTGTATGATTAAATGGATCACAACACAGTTAAGTTGCTGTCTAAAAACCTCAAATGCCCAGTAGAGGTTTAATTACAGCAAGCTCCTCCGTTTGCATTAAACACTAGTTAGTTGATCTATTAGTAACATTTAATATAAATATCTATTACACTTTCTTGACAGGGTTGATGATTCTGTGACCCACAATCAAGCCATTATATATACCATTATAGATGTAATGGCACTGGATGTAGGTGATAGTATATTATGCTCATAGTTTGCTTTGATATGGGACTCACATGATATATAGCATGTTATATCAATTGAAATAAAGTACAGACATGCAAATCCAGTTTTATTGATGTCTTACATGTACCAGCTCAGTTGAGTAGAAGCACAAATAGATGGAGAGTGGTGGTGACTGTCATCATTACAGCCTCTCCTCTCCCCTGCTCCCTGGGGGCCGCCGTATCATTGGGCTCACTCCAGTGCTAATAGCCCTGTCTAAGAGCTAGCAAGGCACCTTTCGGAGGTAATGCTCCCTGCTGCAATTTTGGCTGCCATTCAACTGTGGCATGTCTCGAGCGTTGCAGGAAATTACAGCAGAATGCTGATGTGGGGAATTTCCCTCCAAAGAATATATATTTTTCCCGACAGTCAAAATTATGAATGATGCATGCAGAACAAGTCAATCAGTCTATCATTTGCCTTGAGATAAGAACGTGTGTTTTCATGCTTCACACGTATGCGTTCAGAGCGGCCCCCAGTGTTTTCTGCTGAGCAAACAACAAATGCCAACTAATCAAAATTCCAACGATGTCCTACTGCAACCTTTCCTCTGTGTACGTCCCTGAAATCTGACATTGTGCTCTCGGTGTGTGTGAAGTTTAACCAGTGTATAGACCTTGAAAGTGCTCCGGTCTATTTTCACCTCTCATTGACCCTGCAGACAGAGTGGGGAGTGCCACTAAAATTCCCTCAGCCACCTCAGTTAGGCTTGGCTGAGTAAAGGAGAGCTCTCTTTGACTGCTCAGCCTGTGGATTACTCCTCAATATGGGATTACGCTCCAATGAATGAGTGCAGACACAATACTGGCAGTTCAGCTCTGAGCTACACAACAGAGATTTGGCTATGGAGCTGCAATGGAATCTGCTGATTTTGTATCAGTTGTCGCAGACCTTCACTTCTTACTGTCATTCACACATTCATGTCTATTTTTCGTGAATCGAGGTCCCTCAGGTAACCCTCCTAATGAGATGCAATATCTGCAATATGTATAATCCTGACTGACAGGGTTGTGATTGTCTCACTAAATGGTGTAATTGTATCTGTGCTTGCCATATCTGTCACATTCACAATGAAAAGGAAGACTGACTTTAATAGTGGAGAATCTGGTTTTGAGAACCTATGTACCTGCTCTCCTGCAGTGTGTTGATTGAATCCCCCTTTTCCCCCCAATCTGCACCCTGACTGCCTCGTAGTAGGAAGCAAGTCAACTGAGGATTCACATTAACAGAATCAGTCAATAAACTATTAACAATTAAACAGTTATAGCCATGCTCTCTTTTGGGTTAGAGCATGATAATAAAGATCTTTACTGACCTATAGAACGTAGTGACTATGACATACTCAGTATATCTTTGTATTTAAGGTATTTTGATAGGATTGAAATATTATAGTAATGCCTCACTAGACAGTGATTTTTATAAATGTATTAACTTAATTATCCCAATCCATTGTAATATATATTATAGTTAGTCTCTCCAGGATAACATTCTCTAAAATGCTCTTCCTTGTCAAAACCTTGTGTCTACATTACCCATGAAGCATCTTGATAACTCAGTTGGGTCAGACATTTAGGTTTGTAATGGTAGTAGTGGCTGTAGCCCCTATTTTCTAGCCTCTAGCATGGCTTCATGTTTGAATCATCATCTTGAATGAATCCCATTTCCTGTTCCTCTCTTTGGCTGCCACGGCCTTCACCACCCAGTGCTCTTCATGACACTCTCTTCTGCCAAAAAAAGATGGCTTCTTCTGAAGTTATCTTGATGAAGGAGGGCACCATGAAACAACCATACATAAAACATATGTTTTTCTCCAGGCATAAATGTGTGGAGTCTTCATATTAACAATTTTCTGTTTTACAAGGACAGTGTTTTTAGTTTATTTATAAATAAGAAATACTTGAAGTTTAATTTTGGCATCTAAAAAGAAATCAGAATTTTTTTTTAGTGATTAATTGTTTCAGGCTTAACATGTCCCAGACCTCTCTTTGTAGTGAATCAGATTAAACTGATATTGATCTTCCCATCTGACTCTGGTTAAGACAACAAATGAGAATATTTAACAAACTGTCACAGTTTCTATGTAAAGTGAAATGCTGACTACGTCACCTTTTCCAGACTGCTGCAAAAGATTATCCTTCAGTGTCCAGGATCATCTATCTGTGATGTGTATTCATGACAGCTTTGGGATTACTTCACTGTTTAATGGTTACTACAGGAACACATATAATGTTGTACTATATAGACCATATACATTTTAGCATGTATTTAAACAAGCCTATTCGCTGAGTAGATAGATACAGACACTGACCTTAAGTCCTCTCAAACTTTAGTTCTCTCCTCTTGCATCAGATACTTGAACATCTCCATATGACTTGTGTGTTGTTGTTATGAAATTTATGACATAAGTTTGTCACGTGACACGTTTTCATAAACACAACGCTGCAAAGGCTTGGTTTAATAAATGCCATTGTAACATTGATCCGTCAGGAAGTACAGTTGGAGATCCAGGTGTGCTTTAACTGGTGCTGATCAGAAATTAAGCTTAGGAAGTGGAGAATTAGCATCACCATCCCACATCAACCACAGCACTCAGTGGAAAGTAGCATTAGAGTAGAAGAGGCGAACACTACAGTTGGTGAGCCTGCCTCCTTCTCTTTCTTCCTCCTTCCTTTGATGTCTCCTTTTCTCAACCACCCTGGCTATCTTTATCTCACATCCAGAAATATGAACTATACATCTCTGCAGTTTATGACCCACCCTCCACATGCTCCCTCAAACCACTTCAGTGGATTACCAAACCGTTTTGCTTCCGGAGTTTATCACTCGTGAGATGCCCTTTAAGAAGAAAGGAGGAGAAAATCCTCCGTTAATTGTGCGTACAAAAAAATAAAGAGGTTCCATGTTATCCCTCCGAGGTGCTCAGGCCCTCCCTTTTTGTCATACGAACGATCCATCTCAAAAAGCAAAAGCACAGCCTTCGTGGTGCAAATGATGTTGCTTCTAAGAAAGCTTTCCAATCGGCTTTTTAACATTTAATTTATTCTAAATCTTACAACAAGCACGCTACTCCATGAAATGTGGACTGAAACAATGTTATTTCAACAAAAGACACTCATGTAGAATACGTTATTTGTTTTTATTGTTTTTATTTCATCCCTTCATTGTCTTTGCAGCATAATACTAATGCATCTTTGCTTTCACATTTTACCCCACATAATTCCTATAGCATCATCATATGAACGAGTCTAAGTCCTCATTATCACATAATTAACAAGTAATTTAGATGAAGTCATGGGATGCTAATTGCCTGTCATTCTGTTTGCTTAACACTCCTCCGGCTTGAATAAACTGAGGCAGCTTAAGATTGTGAAAATGCTGTATAATGGGGTTGAATATCACCTGGCCAGTCCACATCACAGGAACATGATAATATACATTTCACACCTACGCCTACCATTATCAGGCCTTTATTCTTAAAGACTCTGAATAGACAGGCTTTTAAATATCTGTGTGTGCTTTCGATTTAAACAAAATAAATATATAAACCTGAGGAATGGGCATTAGTTTCCCTACTCAAGCCACTAATGGTATTTTTCCATAGGTATCCTTAAATGTGTGTAAATATATATATAAGTAGTGGTTCATGGGAGTTTAGTATTGCAGTGAGCTTCTTCCAGGTTAAGATAACATAGACATTATTGTTCAGGAGCCTAATTTCCGGCAGAGATTTCCGGGAAAAAGGAACTGTCTGATCCAAACCAGTAGTACACTAAATAAGTCAGTGTCGTGATGAAACGGTGTTTACAGGGCACACAGGATGGAGGGGCTACGAGCTAAAGGCTAACCTTTGCTCTTGTTTCTCTGTAAACTTTCAACGGCTAAAATCTAAATAGTTGAAAACATTGTGTAAATGTAACTACAGCACTCAAAATATAAAATAACACGCTGTCTAGTCGTTTTAGGATTTGAGTGCATAATATACTGTATGTATGTATGTATGTATGTATGTATGTATGTATGTATGTATGTATGTATGTATGCATGTAAATATACTACCTTTAACCCTTATAATGGTGATTTAGTTTGCAAACTGTTGTTTTTATTTGATATATTTTTCATTGTTCTGGGTCCTGTGTTTTCTTGGCTTGTGTATTGTTTCTCATATATAGCCATAGGGTTCCCTAGAAAGTGCTTGAGATAGTGAGTGGATTACCCTGGTGAAATAAAATGAAATTGAATTGCAATGGAATTGAATTGAATATATGGGAAAAGCCTCTATGAGCAGCAGGGAATTTTTTAAATAACACTCTTAGCACAGATTCCCCATTTTCTGCTGTCTGTCGATTTAATTTCAGAGCAATAGATTTGAAATGGTATTCATATCTCTAAAATTAAATCTCATGTGCCTTAGAAAGACTTCTCGGCACATCTGGGTCTCTCTACGTGTTTTTCTGCAACGATGTATGCATACCAAATCAATGTGTACAGTATTGCTGTTTTTCCTTCTGATAGTCACAGAAATCTGCCTCTGAACCTCATTAAGCCTTTAAAACAATAATGACTCACGGATACTTTACGCCAGCATCTGTTGCCGAGCCTTCTGCTGTGACAGAGGAAGCAGAGTTTAACCTCATAATCCAGTTGTAGGTATTAATGAGCGGAGGATGAGTTCATCTGTCATTCCCCATTTTGTGCACGTCAGCCTCCATCCATAAAACAATCAGTCAGGTGGCCTTGTAGGGCAGTTGGTTTTGCCCACAGAGTGTCTGTGTTTATAATGGCTGCTCATTATTCATTTCCTCAGATTAACACGTAATTCCCCGCACTTACTGACATACTACCCCATTTGTTTTAGATTAATACAGAAAATACTGCCGGTCAGGGTAATGCTTAGACTCATGCTGTGAGTGAGGCACAGAGCAGAGGGAGCTTTCACTCACAAGACAGCTGTCTCCACCCAGTGGCCATTTTGGAAATATAATGGAAACTGAATGCAAAGATGCAATCGAAATTGGTTTGACTGTAAAGATGATGTTTCCATATTGTTGCATAATATTACTCATCTTACCCTTCAATAATTCTTATTCTTTCCCCCTACTTCTCTATCTCTTATTTGGCTGTATCCATCCCTTGATGTCCCTCAGTCCTCCCCCTTAGACCCACTCGGGTGTGCCTAATGAACTGCATTCATCAAAGTCCCGTCCCTTTGATCAGAGCAAACCCACTATGCCAAGCCTTGCTCCTTACTCCCCCACTGCACTGTATCTGTGGACACTCCCTACAAGCAACCACACTCATAAGTCTTCAAACAGAACAAGCTCTATGCAAGTCATTAGAGGACTGGCCTCTGCTTGTAATGATGCTTCTCCAGTGTGGTACTTGTTACTGAGTGATGGACTGCATCTCCACTCTGTCAGAAGTGAGGCAACATGTTTGAAAGTCTTCAAAGATATAGCATAGCATGTAGCGCAGGTATCATATTACACTATTTTAGCTAACTGTGCTCCAGTTTTTTCCCATGGATAAACACTTAATGAAGCCTGCGGGGTCGAAGAGCCACCCACTGATTCTCCAAACGTCCGTGGAGCCATTACAGTCCATCTTGTTGTCCACCAAGCAAATGAATGAGCGTGACGAATAGTCCGGTGGTCCAGGAGCTCAGGACAGGTGCAGGGAGGGAGGAGGGATTTTTTGGCAGGATACATCTATTAAGTAGTTTAACAGTTACCCTTCATTGCACACTAACCCTCGCCCTGACCTCCACCTCCAACATATCTGACTGCACTCCAGTGTACAAGCTCTGCGTCCACCATTAGCATTCATCAAGCTGTAAAGAGGAAGTGATGGGGGTCTGCAGCTGGAGGTGGTGTCATGTCTGGCAAGGAGAGCCATCACTTGTCAGGCCAAACCCCTAACGAGGGTGGAGATGCATTGCGTCAAATTAAGTGTTGATGAGGCAAGCCCAATGATAGGAACCACTTACTAGTCTTACAATGAGGAAACATTTTGATGGGAAACCCCAAAAACTGCTAAAACCCTCAATACTGTGATTATTGTCATTTTCAGAGGGTACTTTAAACAACCAACCTGCTCTGTTTAAGGTTTAATTTAATTAAATGGGCTCATGTTGGGAAGTTTTATCGTCAGCCAAGCAGGATTACGGAGAAATTACTTGCCTGAGTTTTATATAAACTTGGAAGGGAATATTGTTTTGACAATCTGATAGATGAAAAAAACAAATAGTGTGTGTAGCCCATAGGTGTAGCCTCCAGGGGATTTTTTTTACGACTTAAAGGAGAACTATCATGCTATATTTGAATAATATATTGTAAGGTATTTTTTTCAAAATACCAAACAGATCATGCATTTTAGCCATGCCTCATTTTGCTCTATTTTCCTCTCCTCCACCCTGCCTTTGCATACGCTGCAGCTGACCTCGCCCCCCCGCAAAGGAGGGGGCCGAGCTACGAGCGTCATGTTACCATGCTGTTACCATGCCACGGCAACCTCTCATTCCCCTGATAGGTGTAGAGTTGGCCATATAGGCGGAGCTCCTCGTCACTGACGTCAGACTATTTTCAAATCTGTATCAGATCCATTCCAGCCCCGTTTTTAGAGATTTGGGTATGGAGGAAAAGAGAGTCTGTTGTGTTTTTGTGACACTTGGTGGTTTCCCTGACACACCGGGGAGGACACATATTCATGTATAAAAGACGTACAAAAGTGCATTATGCATGATAGGTCCCCTTTAAAGCTTATGATCACACTGAAGGTGTAAAGACAACTTCCCAACTCTAGAAACGGGACCATTCAAGGAGCCTTCTAGGTTTACTTTATTTGACCTCCTTGCCCCTGCAGTTTAATAGGAAAATATAATTTCCTGTAAAATTGCTGGCCACAATATTCGTAGTAACAAAATCAGTGCTTGATAAAAGATGTGAGTAGTGACAAGTCCTGTGTTCTGGCTGAGCACTGACATGAAGTGAGTAGCGTTGAACACATTTTTTACTAGTACTTGAATCTTTGTGTGTGTACTTGAAGGACAGGGACATCGAGATCTGTTTAATGACTCCATGTTCATGTAAACCAGTATCCAAAGGGTAAAGGCATAAATCCAGCTTTCTTTATTAGATCCCATCCTAACCACATTGAAACTGACAATATATCGAGGAAACAGGAACCTCCGGCTAGTCCCGCTAACAGCCCTGGCTTGTGCTGCGATAGGACAAGCCATTAAAATCATAAATAGAAAGGTTCTAATGAAATATCAATTAGGCCATAAGAGAAGGCCAATGCTGCGTTTACGAGGACAGAGCTCATTAAGAGGACTGCTGCCTACGCTGGGAGATCACTTTGTAATTCTCCACTGATAATCCAATTAGTCCACAATGGATTTCTCCTGGTTGAGAAATCTTTGTTATTGGAGTAAAGTTTCACTGCACAAGGGAAGTATAAATCTCAGAAGCTCTTTAAAGATCAATTATGATGTGCTAATGGAGGCCTAAATCATGATCAGTACTTAATAATCATAGATTTTCAGTGAGTAATATCAGCTTCAGTTGTGTATTATTCTGATGGACTTCCATTTTGTCCATAGTTGTCTCCAGCTTTTTGTTACAATCCTGTCTCATATTTGTCCATGTTCATTCTTTCATATGAGATGATTTTGATAGTGTTGACTCTGGGTATAATCATCTCTGCAATTTTTGATTTTTCAGCGCTTGGCCCGGCAGACAATAAGAAAACATCTATTTTTAATCAGGCATGTTTTTTCCCCCCTCGATCACTGACCTTCAGCGCGTGAAAATTCAACTCAATAATTCAGTACGCTCTGCATTTCCCTTCCCCTTTGGTACACACACATACAGTAAGGGCAGACACACATGATGGGTCCTCAGTATGATATATGGATTGTGATTGCTGCTAGTGGGGAATGTGTTTTCCTACTGACAACTGACTTGTATCTTCGCCTACATTTTGTTTTTTCGATTACATTTACTTTCCATTCTATGTTTTCTTCTGGTTATCTCCCTCAGCTCTGGGGCTGGCTACACAGCGTCTATGAGCACATAAATCCAATCTTTTATTTTCCTTGGATCCGATAGTTCATAATTTGACTGGCATTTGCGAAAACATGTTTTTCATCTATTTTTTGTCTTTATGGCAATGACAGGTAACATTATTTTTAATAACATGAACCTTTTCCATTCCAATTCACCGATTTATCATATTCAGTCGAATTTATTCCACCGCACACTTTAAATGTTTTCATCAATTATGCATGCAGTCAGGTCGATCCATTTTTGTGTTGCACCACCCTTGGTAATGTCTGTTTCCTGTTTAATTTCACACCTGACCATCAGACCTTTGAAGTGCTGCCGTTTACCTTCACTTTTTATTAATCTAATGTGAGATTGTACTCTACAGCACAATCCATCTTTGCAACAATGTGTATGAAAGACTGAAATTATAGTGAAGATCGGTAGAGAAGCTCCTTTGTTCCTCCCCAACGTTGACATGCAGTTTCATGTTCAATAATAAACTCCAATAGTGAGCACTGTCTGTACATTAAAAAGCTTTAGTTTGAAACAATACTTTTAGTTAATTCACACACATCACAGTGACAGCCTTGTTCATCACATCACCATTGTCTTCTATAGCCTTGATTCAAAACAATTACGGACTTCTGCCTCAAACATCTTGGTGTGGAAGAACAGAGAAAACACATAGTGGCAGCAGATAAACGGAGGCGAGCAGTTTTTGAGTTTGTTTCTCTGAGATGAAAATCTATTAAATGCTCCTGTCAGCTCTTGCTTTGAATTCCGTGTTAATCCACGTTTGCAGTCGCATGCAAAACATATTTAATTTATCTGATCCAGGGTTGTTTTGCTTATTCATAAATTGAAAACTCAAGGTGAAATGCAAATTCACATTTCCGTGGAGGAGAAGACATCTTGGGAAATGCACTGTACCAAATAGAGATCTTCATCGTGAATTGCTGCATGCTGAAATAAATAATGTGAATAATAATATTCACAAAGATTTACACAAGCACTTTCACACGCCCACCACAACTCACCTAGAGCAAGTTCCGGAGTTTTTTTGTTGGTACCAGGAGACCAACTTTGCTGCATAATTGATGGTGTAGGATGAGCTTCCTGTTTATGTGGAGGAGATCTCTGTTTTATGTCATCAGGCGACATAAACCTTTGGTGGTGAGTTTACCTTACACTTACTGTTTTCAAAGATGCTACATCAGCAAAAGCTTCTGCAAGTCCCTCTGTACTTTCACGGGGATGGGAACATCAGGGGCTATATTAAGACTGTTTAACCATTGAAAGTAATAAGAGTGATTGTAAGTAATGATAAGAACATATAGTATGTTTCCTTAACACCTGCATTGAGGAGATAAAAGCTTGGATGCAACAAAACTTCTTGCAGCTTAATAGCTGAACAGAAGCTATTTTACCTTTTCTGGCCAAAACATACCCCTCTCCACAGCAGTTACCAACCTGGGTGTAAGATTTGACAGACATCTGACCTTTGACACCCACATCAAACACCTGTGCAAAACCTCCTTATACCACCTCAGAAACATTGCAGAACTCCGTCCCACACTCTCCCTGTCAACCACATCACACCCGTTCTTCATTCCCTCCACTGGCTTCCTGTCTCATTCAGGATCTAATACAAGATTGCACTACTGACCCATCAATGCATCCACGGGAACGCTCCTCCATACCTGAAGGAATTTATCACATCACAAACCTCCACACGCAACCTCCGTTCCACAACCAACCATCGGCTTCGCCCCCCGAGGACCAAACTCTGCACAATGGGGGATCGGGTTTTCTCTGCAGCCGCTCCTCACCTGTTATATTTCCTCCCGGACCACCTGAGGACTCCACAGACCACTGAGACCTTCAAGAAAGGCTTAAAAACCTTTAATTTTAGAAAAGCTTTCAAAGCTTTTCATTAAGCGTTTGTTTATTTTATTTGTTTTTATTATGCCTCCTGTAGCACCTTGGGATTGCTGTTAGCAATGAAAGGTGCTTTAAAAATCGAATTTATTATTGTTATTATTATTATTATTACTTAAAGAGCCTGTGACACGAACCCAACAACTGTTGTGCAATGAAATAGTGGGCTACTAGTAATCTCGAACCGTCAGTTTAAAAAAGAAAAAGCGATACCGTTCCGATAAATATCAATAATTTCGAACATCGCGGGAAAATTCCTTCGACTCATTTTGAGGTTTTGGGGGATGCCGGAAGTGACGTCAATGCGGGAACGCTTCACTGTGCGGCGAGAGAGCCAAACACGGACAAAGTGTGTTGTCATGCGTAGAAATGCTGAATTACTGAGTTTAGGCACGTTAATAACGTTTTAATGAAGTTGACTACAGTATATTCATATTTGTCAGTGCTTTCATGTCAATTCGGCGAACATAAACATAAATGATCGTGGTGAAGATGATGATTAAATTAGGATTAAAAATCGGTAGTGAGAGCTGCTGAATTTCCTCCCGTCGGATGTGATATAAAAACAAATCGATTATTTTTGTAGTT
>NW_011336134.1:0-2992 GCF_000735185.1 Notothenia coriiceps
TGATATCCTATTGTTTTATGTTTGATGTGGAACCTAATTGCTGCAGGTCTCCCTTGAAAAAGAGATCTATGATCTCAATGGGGCCAATCTGGATAAATAAAGGTTACAAACAAACAAAAATAAAGTATTATTTACTAAAAAAAAAATATTTTTCATAAAATGTTTTTATTATTTAAAAACAATATATATAAATGTATTTACAAAAGTATAACTTTTTATTTTACCAAGTCAAAATGGTATTACCTTTTTTTTTATTAATAAAGCAAAATGAAATGTAATTTAATTTAAATGTTCTTTTTGAACATTTAAATTATATTAAAATAAAATTGTTAAAAAATGTTATTTAAAAATCTTTTAATTGCAAACAAATTGCATTAATAAAAAAAATAATGAAATAAATTGTATTTAAAAAACAAAATGATATGAACCAAAAATATTTGTTTCTATTAACAAAAATAAAATGAAACATTATTTAAAAATGATTGTCTGTATTGTGCTTCCAGGAAGGACCAGAACCTGCTCTCTCCGGTGAACTGCTGGTACCTGCTGCTGAACCAGGTCAGAGCCGCTGTGTTCAGAGACTCTGTAATAACCACAGAGATGAGAAACACCAGAGATAATCCTCTCTCTCTCTCTCCCCCCCCAGGTGAGGAGGGAGAGCAAGGACCACGCCACCCTGAGCGACCTCTACCTGAACAACGTCATCTCCCGCCTCACACACATCAGCGAGGATTCAGCGCGCCTGCTCAAGAGGGTCAGCACACACACATGTATTCCTCCAAGCCACACCATACTTGTCAACCCTCCCGATTTTCGCGGGAGACTCCCGATTTCATTGCCCTCTCCCGGTTTCCTCCCGGGGTCATATTTCTCCCGCATTTTTCCCGATTTCTGACAAAATCAGATTTACACACGACTGTTTCCACTCGGACTTTAATACACTACACCATTGTTTGGTTTCCATGGTAACACGTCTCTTTAGTAGCGCGCGCAACTCAAAGTCTGAGAGGGTGAGGCAGATATTTACAGAAAACAGAACAAGAATCGACAACTACTCTACTCTCTGCTCACTCCTTTCCTGTAAAATACAGGTCCAGCCCACACATATGCTCCATCAAGGACGGTGCTACAGGCCGCAAGGCAGTGCACTTACAACTACAATAAGCATGTTAATGTTAATCTAACAGCTCCGGCGATCCACTAGCACCCCCCCCAATTTTGCCTTTTGAAATGCTCCCGATTTCTGAGGTCTAAAGGTTGGCAAGTATGAGCCACACACACATCACTGCCAACGCTTTATTGATCTCCGTTGGGAAAGTTCATTTCCTCATCATTTTTGCACACGTCTGCACAGCCCTCCACTTTAAAATATAATACACTGGAGTTTGCCATATACACATTGTCCTAAGTGTTTTTAGCTTTTAAGATTATTTGTACAAATTTGGTGTAAATAGTTTTCTTTAGCATCCTTATTTTGTATTATCGTTATATATTTCCTTTTTTTTTACCTACTTTGCAACTTATTTTTTTTGGACAGTATTAATGGCAATGACAAAGTAGTCACCGACACACACACACACACACACACACACACACACACACACACACACACACACACACACACACACACACACACGCCGTCTGATAAAACCCCCCAAACATGTTCCTCTTGTGTGATTTAAACCCCAGTGAGTCGTTTTAAGAAATGCCTTTGTTGACCATGAAACTTATATGTCATCTCATTTTAAAGATTCACGTGTTCAGAGGAAGCAATTCATACTTTTACGAGCATTTTGTGGGTTTTACGCGTCTTTTTTTTTGTCTGCAGCACTTAGTCTCCGGGTGTTTCATCCTCTGACACGGCTCCTCTGTAATAAACCTTAATTAAGGGGTTTTATTGGCAATATAACCGAAACGTTTCACCATAAATCGATATATATGTTCCTGTAGGAATCCCATAATTCCCCTCAGAGGCTTTAAATCTGTCGCAGTGATGGATGTGCATTCGGACGCGAACCATGACTGTGCAGAAAGAGGGAGAGAAATAGAAATAAATCCTGACGTTTACCGTACAATATGTAGGAAAATACGTGTTTCATTAATATAATATTGCGGGGCTTTTATTACAGATCATAAGGGACATGGTGGTGGATTAAAGTGGTAGGAACACTGCACTATAAAAACACTTCATTAATGGGAAAAGCTCTGCTACTTCCATATTGAAAGGTCTTGTCTGTAAGTATGGCAAAATCTACTTTAATGCAGATTTAAAGGCTTCTTTAATGGCTGGATTTATACTAAAAATCTGAAGTGAAATAATGTGGAATTGCTCTTTTAAAAATGTATGAATCAATGTATTTCAAATGTTCCCTAAAACTAACGAACACGTCGACTTAAGATGTTCTTGATGTAAAAAATGTATACAAGAAGTGTCCTTAAATCACACATTTATATATATCGAATGATGTCCTCAAAACCTTATGTCTTATTAGTACTGTTTTTTAATGTTGAATGTACAGTAAGGGATAATGTGTTCTTTTCCCCATAATGACCAAGTCGCTGCACATTATCCCGCTTATTGCATGGTCACATTCTCAACAAAGTAACGAAATGACTCCCAATATTAATTGAAATGCTTTTATGGATTTAGAAAATGTTTTTATTGGTTTTAAAAATAGTTGTACGTTGTAGTGCCGAGAGATAGGGAGTCAGAGGCGGTGCAATGATGGTGTAAAAGGGTACTTTATTTAAGAGCCGCAAAGGACATGTTGTCCGGTTGCAGTCCGGGAAGAAGAGAGAGTGAAGTCAGGAGGGCACACAACATATATAGTAAACACATAACATGTCCGTGTGGGAACAGTAGCCCCAACTGTAGTTCCATGTATGAATGATGTCCCAGTGTATTAATAGGTGGTCACCACACAAGCCCCCCCAGAATTCAAACATGGCAAAAAAAAAAACTAAAAAAAAACTCCTCGCGTCCGGGAGGAAA
>NW_011336135.1:0-2500 GCF_000735185.1 Notothenia coriiceps
TCTGGAAGGAAGGGGCAGATTGTTTCCGGTTGTGTATTTTCAAATTCTAGCGCACTCAAGCTGGTTTCTCCAAAATTACCTACCCCTCCTTTAATGTTCAAAAATGATGGCCCGCTCTGTTGTGATTGGTCAACCGCCTAGAGATGCCCCGCCCCTTAGTCAATCACGCACAATGTGTTGGAGCGCTATTTTCGCATTTTCCAATCATAAATCTATCGATTATAAATCTATCGATTAGATTTATGATTCGAAAATGATAAAAGTAGGGTAGACATGTGGATATTATCCGGCTGAACAAAACGTGATCCGTCTCTTAAATGTGTGTCAACCACAGACCTTATTTCCAGCTATTTTCCTAAATCCTATGGAGAAATCCCATTGCTTTTTTGTCGAAGGAACCCATGCGCAGCTTACTTCCGGGTTTTAGGACGCGTCACTGTGGCACTCTATAGGAGGGCTAATGTAACAGAGTGATGTCACTATGTTGTGGAAGTAAACCAAGAGTCCAATGGAGGCATTTCAGGCAGAGGGGGGAGGGAACACAGGGATTTTAGCCTTTGCAGACCATTTACATGCACTAAAACCTATAGAACTACCTCACCACCTTAAAAAAAACTCACAAAAACTCACCTCTTCAATCTGGCTTTTAATGTGTGATTGTTTTTGTATTATTTGACTTTAACCTTAACTATATATTTATTTGTTGTTCTTTTCTTTTCTTTTCACTATATCTGTAAAGCGTCTTTGAGCACCTGTAAAAGTGCTAACAAAAGACATTTATTATTATTATTATTATTATTTTTAGAACTACAGGGAAGGGAAGACCCAAAAAGCAGAATAAGTTCTCTTTAGATAATACTTATTGTTTGTAGACCAGCAACAGTCCTTATTACGACCCTAAAGTAACTATAAAAAGAGCAATCATTATATTTTCTTTTCTTTGACTCGCTGTGCGGTTTCTAAACAGCCTCATTAACCGTCATCAGGCGATCAGCAAACAGTCGTGGAAACCAATCCCAGCCTCATCATTATTCCTCCGCCTCCTCTCAGGACGCGGTGACTCCCGCGCTGTGATTATTGTTCTCATTTTCAATTTGCTGGGGATTTAAGAAAGATGAAAGCTCATATCAACTCGATGTCAGCATGTCTTCCTCTCGCTCGTGTTCAGGAATAGATTACATGTCAGCTGTGATTGAGAAGACAGAAGTCCGAGCAGAGAAAACAACGAGCGGTGATTTAATGATCCTGTCGGCTGTAAGGTGATGTGTGCAGACCTTATGATTCATCTGTGAGACCAATCACAGTCGGATAAAAACAATAGTTTGAGAAGAATCTCCGCAGGCAGGAAGTCATTACAGCAAGACCACTGCTGCGAAAACAATATCAAGTAATGCAAGCTATAAAAACAGATTAAATAACACATTAGAGATGGGGGGAAATGTTGTACTTATTCCCCAAAACTTTTATTTATTTATGAAGGAAAATTAAAGATCCTTTGAAGGTTTTATGTTTTTTGTGATTTTCAAAAATGTATTTATTTTTGTATTAACTCGTTTATTTTATTGATATTTATTATTAATATTATGCTGTTTGAGGGAAACATGATTAGATGCTTTTATCTACGTATCTGGAGTTTATTTGAAAATTGTCTTTCATCAGTTTTACAAAAATATGTAGTTTGACATGTTTTCGCTAGATGGCAAAGAAACAAAACAGGATTTACAAAAACAAGTAAAAATGGATATTTTTAAAATAAACATCCCTGGGTAACTCGAAAGAATAATCTTATTTCTTCTGAAAATCTTAACTATTTATCTTTAAATCCACTTATGGCGCATTTCCACTACAGCGCGGAGCTCGCTTTAAGCGGCCCGTTTTTGGTTGCGTTTCCACTTGGCGTAGTTCCTCCTAGCGGGTACTATTTCACAGTTTTTCTGGCCCCATAAAATCGAGGTTCTTAGCGGGCCAACAACCAGGCTGAGTCGGGCTGAGTATGCTAAACTAGAGAGAGAATCGCTGACAAGGGGGCTACAACTACAACAAGATGAACATATTTGACCGTGATTTAATTGTAATACACGTTTCAAAATGATGCCGAAGTAACAACATACTGATACCGGTTAGTAAAAACCATGAATTAATGCTTTGACAAGTCTGCAGACAGACGGCAGGTGAAACACCTTTTAAAATGCGTGTTTTCTGAATGGAGATCGGCTAAGCTAACGCAGTATATGCTCCGACCGTCCACACTCACAACAACGGCCTACAGACATAAATAAACCAGCGACTGTATTCTCCATGACACAGACAGTCTGTGGTTTGTACTTGTTTCACTTGTGGTTGTTGTCTAGTTTCTGAACAGATATGAGGAGCTGTGAGCTCTGAGGGTTAACAGCTAACGGTTGGTTTTCTGGGGTTCTCATTGAAGATGACGTCACGGCTCTGCCTACACTGCGTTACTATAGTTACTGCCCCAGCTACTAAACTGTAATGGAAACGC
>NW_011336136.1:0-2712 GCF_000735185.1 Notothenia coriiceps
ATACTAATAAAGGACTGGCTTATCTAAAGCCAGTTGAGTAGCACTTGAAATGTTTGGCTCTATGAAACCTGATGTTCTTATATGATTCTGTTTTCTTCAAGTTTGTATCTTCCTGGTCGAATGCACTTATTGTAAGTCGCTTTGGATAAAAGCCTCAGCTAAATGCAATGCAATGTAATGTAACAGTAATCTGAACTTCAAACACCACATTGAAGTTCTAACTAAGAAATTGAAATTCACTCTTGGCTTCCTTTACAGACTTAAATGTTGTTTTCCAACTTTATCCCGTAAAAGGTTGGTCTCTGGCTAACCCCTGAAGCTGAAAAAAGGAGTCTTTTTCATTATGGTCCTTGGTCTTGGAATGACCTTCAATCACGCCTCAAACTGAGGGCACTTGTCTCTATAGCCTGTTTGAAATTGAAGTTGTCTGAGGTCCTTACCACCAGCTGCTCTTGCAGTAATAAGTAGTGCCTTTCTTACTGTCCTAATGTGCACAATGTAGTGACTGCTTTTTCGTCTTTTGTTTTCTTAGTTGTGTTCTCTGTATTTTATATGTTTGTGTTATGTGCTATGTGTAACGTTGCTGCCTTCTTGGCCAGGTCAGCATTGTAAATGAGATTTTATCTCAATGCTTTTTTATCTGGTTAAAGAAAGGTTAAATACAATAAAAAATAAATTACATAATAAATATCCTTGGATGTCGGGCGAAAAAAGCAACCTGAAGACAGCACCTTGCATTTTCCCCCTTTTTTGGAGTATTTTATAAACTAAATTATTGATTGTTAAATTGCTGCCGGATTAATTATGAACATAACTGTTAGTTGCAGCGAAACAAACATGCGTTCTTTGCCAATCCACCAAAAACAACTTGTCAGTCGGAGGGTTAAAATGTCCTCTGACGCAAGCTGTCTGTACAAAATGAAATTGAATCCCATAACATAGACGCTCATGTAGTTTTATAGAGTCAGGTCTTATAATAAAACATCACGCTCTCACAAAGACCCTTTGGAAGAACCCTCATGTGATTGAGAACATTCCCAGCTACGCCATCAGACTCCTCTGCATGTGTTTATCTGGTTATCAATTTGTGTTGGAACCGTTTTCTCAGAAATAATTAGCTTTGAATCCCATGCAGTGGGCAAAGCCAGAAAATCAGGAATGTTCAGGGACTGTGTTCAAAAGAAAAAACCCAGAGACAGAGCTGTGATTTAAGCAGACACAAACGTTTTGACTTGCCCTGAAGTTTTATAGGGGATGTTTTTTCAGAGAAATGTCGTGCAACTGTATATCAATAGGTTTGTGCATGTGTAAAATAATAGCTCCTTGTGTTCCGATGTTTGAAATTGCGTGCAAAGTAGGGTGCAAAGGAATAAAATGACCAGCCAGGGACTACAGATGATAATAAGCTTACTCGGGCACGTCTACATTAAGGTGAAAACTTAAATGTTGATTAATGTGCAATGTCTAAAACACAAAGCTAAAATAATATAGTATGCGAATATGTTTGCACCACAAGCTGTAAATGGACACATTTGCGGGGATATTTGTAAATGTGTACCATCTGTTGAAGAAAACTGATGTTTGGATACGTTAATACGTGCAAATAATTCGATTTTCATGTTAAAATGTGTATTTACATAAAAAAAGTTAATACAAATAGTGTAAAAATAATAGAAACAATCACAATTAGTGTACCCGTACAGACAGTAATCTCCACACAGATTTGTAAATAATATTTGTATAATAAAAAACCCAAACTGATGCCAACTCGACCAAACGCTTTTTGATTTGTTACTCTTGGCTTGCCGTAGTGTTTATATCCAATCTAGCCAAGATGGCGTCCACCCGTTAGCCTATTAGCTTGATTAAGGCAAGTATTTAAAGTTATTGTCGTTTTAAATACATATTGTGGAAAATTAGTGGGTTTGTAATGGAAGGAATGGTTTTGAAATGATATCAAGAAGTTAAAAAGTGGGTAAAATGTGTGTATTGTGGTTATAAGAACGTATTTTACGTCACTGTAAAAAACGGTCAGTTAGCCGTTAGATAGCCGTTAGCTCACATTCACAGAATTATTCTCGTTCTAAGTACATATTGAGGGAATGCAAAGGCATTATTATGAAGGGATTTTAATTGAAATGATATCAGCAAGTTTAAAAATGTGTTAGATTAGTGTATTATGGTTGGAAAAACGTATTTTCTCACCTAGAAGGAATACATAAAGCAATATTTTTACAATTATTGTCGTTTAAAGTACATATTTAGGGACATTGGAGGTGTGGTTATGAAGGGATTTATTTTGAAATGATATTCAGCTGTTTAAAAGTCATTATAATTAGTGTATTGTGGTTTGAAGAACGTTTATTTCGTACCTAGACGTAACTGTCAATAACGGTTAGATAGCCATTAGTTTGGCAGAGGTGGAAGTAGAACAGTATTATCATCAAAATATAGTGAAAGTAGTGAGAGTAAAAGTAGTGATTGTGCAGATTGCTTCATTTCAGAATAATATATATGATATGTTTTATAATGATTGATCATGAAAGTGTTCTCAAAGCTGGTAAAGGTGCAGCTAGTTTGAATGACTTTGTATACTGCAGGGTAGCTTGTGGATTTACTCCAGGTGGAACTAAAGTCTGATTTAACACTTGATTATATTTCACATCATTCATCCACATCTGTAAAGTAACTAAAGGTATTAAATACATGTAG
>NW_011336137.1:0-1473 GCF_000735185.1 Notothenia coriiceps
CTTGGTACAATTTAAAGTGGACCTATCATGCTATATTTGAAACATATATTGTAGGGCCATACCCATACAAAACATGTTTGTGAAGTTTTTTTTTCAAAATAACAAACAAATCACCCATTGTAGCCATGCCTCATACTGCCCAAACCCCTCTTTTGAAGCCCTGTTAGAGAAACGCAGATCTTGGGTCCTTTGCTTGAAAAAGAAAAGAAGAGGAGGCGGAGCTAATGCCTGATCAGAATTCTACCGGAGATAAAGTTAAATTCTGCTGTGATAAAACGCCATCCTGTTCTAAACCACATCAAGGATTATTTCTGAAACAGTATAGAGCTCAAATGCTTTTTCTCTTGCAGGTTTATCACAAGGTGAGTTCCTTTTTTTATTTCCTGCTTTTTAAACACATGTGCTCTACAGTACAGGTTAGCTCTGAGTGTTAGCGAGGCTTGCTAATGTAAACAAAGACGAGATCACGTCCAAAACACGTCAGGCATTGTTTCTGATGGCAACTTTCCGCCACCAATTATTCCGGGCTGACATCAGCTCGGATGGAAATCCGTATCCGCTCGTTGTACACCCGTTTTTAAAGAATTTGGGAACGGAGGAAAAGAGAGAGGGTTTTATGTTCTGACGCTGCGTGAGTTCCCCGACGCACCGGGGACACATCTTTATGTATAAAAGGAATCAAAAAGTGCATTTTGCATGATAGGTCCCCTTTAACACGTGAACAAGACACGAAAAATCCTATATAACTTCATCTCAACAAGAACCAAAACAATTGTTAGGAATGTGAAACAATGATTTTGGACAAAAATGCAACAGAAAGAACTAAATCTTTACAAAACAAATATGTAAAGAAAGGTTAATGAGACACAGGTGGCAACAATTAAAAGAATTACAAAGATAACACACAATGGCTGGAAGTCAAGGGCTCTAAAACATAAACCTGATAAATAATCAAACATGACATGAGTAACAAGAACGTATCATGGCAAAATCAACTTTAAAAGTAGTATTTCCCCGGATGGCACCAGTAGAATGAGCCTTATTTTCAGAGGTGGGAAGTAGTGGAGTACAAATACTTTGTTACTGTACTTAAGTACATGTTTCTGGTATCAGTACTTTACTACACTACTTATTTTTCTGACGACTTTGACTTCTTACATTTTGAACCCAAATACCTGTACTTTCTACTTCTTACATGTTGAACACAAATACCTGTACTTTCTACTTCTTACATGTTGAACTCAAATACCTGTACTTTCTACTTCTTACATGTTGAACTCAAATACCTGTACTTTCTACTTCTTACATGTTGAACACAAATACCTGTACTTTCTACTTCTTACATGTTGAACACAAATACCTGTACTTTCTACTTCTTACATGTTGAACACAAATACCTGTACTTTCTACTTCTTACATGTTGAACACAAATACCTGTACTTTCTACTTCTTACACTTTGAACACAAATACCT
>NW_011336138.1:0-2914 GCF_000735185.1 Notothenia coriiceps
ACATACATGTCCGTGCGGAAACAATACCCCCAACTGTAGTTCCATGTGTGAATTATGTAACCCAGTGTATTAATAGGTGGTCACCACACTAGCTAGATTTCACTGTTTCTCTTTATTTTTTTCTGGCGGCTGCACCCCCCTTGAAGCTCTCTGGCGCCCCCCAGGGGAGTCACGCCTCACACTTTGGGAACCCCTGGCTTAGCCTAATCGATCAGTGCACTACGAACCGGACATGAAGTGTCATGAACGCAATACATCCTACCCTCGTGGGGGCGCGCTCATGTGATTGGCTTAGACTGGAGGAGACATCTGATTGGCGATAGATGACAGAAATTACAAGTACGAATCTGGTGAGCGTCAGGGGAGTCTCAAAAAACCCACACACGAATGCACAGCGATCCATGCACAAAAAGCGGTTTGTGTTTGCAGGTTCAGGGGATTTAAACGGAAAACAAATATGTGTGGATCAAAAATACATATGTAAAACTTTTTTCTGTATTTGGATTTTATTTACATGTATATGAAACGGAACACATTTGTGTGTGCATTGAAAAACACAAGTGTGGATCATGAAATACAAGTGTGAATCCTTTTGCGGATCATGAAATACAAGTGTGAATCCTTCTGTGTGTATGTGTGTATTATGAGACTGTTCTGAGCCCATACTTTATTTCCCCCTCAAAATGCATCAGATTGATGCATTTCACTCCAAAATTAAAAACAAATCTTACCGGGGGAGCATGCCCACGGACCCCCCTAGAGGATTTGAGGTCCACCTCCACTTAAAACATATTCACATGGATAGGTTCCGAAATACATTTGCACAATTTTTTTTAAATAGTAACCCATGTCCATATGTTTATTCTGGGGTCGTAGATTTAAAGTATAGGGCTATCACTACGGGCAGCAACGCTGTAAATACTCCCAAATAAATCCAGCAAAATGGCAGCTGACTTATTGTCCCAGTCCGGCCCTGGTCTCATATAGTCACTTGCTTTGGACATTCACAAGTGGGGTATTTACTGTTGTATTTTATGTCATAGAAAACATATTGAAAATATCTTAAGCTTGTGTTAACCACATACTGTATCCAACTAATATCCGGTTTTGAGGAATGGATCATGCACCACTCTACACAGACATTACAAACAGACATAATGTTAAATAACAGCTGTTTAGACATTTTCCCTTCAATGCAACTTCCATTTTTCAAACCTTTAACCGGACAGGGTTTCCTGAGTGTGTATGCTCTTTACCAGAAACTTAAATATTAAAAAGCAAGGGAGAGGAGTAGATGATTAACTTGGAGCTGTTAGGGCCTCACTCTGCTCTTCTCTGTCTGGGAGACAAACCCATTTCCCAGCCTTCTTTTCCCTGGATCACAGAGCACCATTTATTTTTAATGTAGAGCCTTCAAAAGGAAAAAAAAGCACAACAGCTTTTCTCTCCCCCCTTCTCCTCTGTTTTCCCATGCCAGGCCACAGAGAAATGGGAATGTATGAATACATTAGCTGGAAGATTAGATTTTCTTCGGGAAGAGGAATAAGAAAAACTTGAATGCATTGAACCTTTTTGTTTAGGCAGATTCACCGAGCTACGGAGGGCCAGATGCTTGGTCCAAAGGACAATATCAGCAAATATGTCTGTGATGAGCAGCATGAGATGCATTATGTTTTACAATAACAGTGTTTGGCCTGAAAGCTCGGAAGATTTGACAATCAATTTGTGAGTTGCATTGAGGGTGTTATAAAGATTATAATTCTGACTGAAGACAACTTGCCTAATGTTGATAACAGCAACTCACATTGAGGACAATGTCTTCTCTTAATGTGTTGTTTTTAAAGTGGAGCTCTAAAATCATTCCCGTTCATAACAATACATTCATTTCCCTTGGCTTCATATTATGATAAAGCTTATTTCCACTGGATAATGGTAGGAGTGTCTTTTCTTTCTGTTGCAATCAATCAATCAATGTTTATTTATATAGCCCAATATCACAATGTTACATTTGTCTCAGTGGACTTCACAGAATATCAGTATGACAATACGACACCCTCTGTCCTTTGACCCTCACATCGTACAAGGAAAAACTTCCAGAGAAAACCCACAGTTTAAAGGGGAACATGGGAGAAGCCTCAGGGAGAGCTACAGAGGAGGGATCCCTCTCCCAGGACGGACAGACGTGCAATAGATGCCGTGTGTAAATCGAAAAGATAATACATTTTACAGCATAGGTAGACCAAATGTTTGGAAAGACCAAATGTTTGGAAATGTATGTGTCTATAATAAGATGATGAATCCACAAGGATGTCAGCAATCTTGTGGGAGCCATCAGGGAAGTAGTATGGTGAGAGTCAGGCAGGACCGCAGAGACTGGTTCAGCCACGGCTCGAAGTCCAGGACTCAGGATCCATGACACACGACCACAGCAACAGGATTAGCCTCGACTCAGGATCCTGGCGTATACAGTATATGGACACAAAAAAGAGATTTGGGGGAAGCTGGGTTAATCGGAACATGAGAGTACACAGGTACAGACAGACAGAAGGAAGAAGTAAGGTGCCCCCCCCAACAGTCCAAGCCTATAGCAGCTAGACTATCTACATACATGCATGGCCATATCTACCATTGAGGTCACCGAGGTCCGGACCTCGGTAATATTTTCCGAGTTGTGTATAACAAAATTTGTGAAATAATTGCACTAAACGGGGTTCTTTGTAGTACTTCCACGTACTGCCGATGGGGGCGCTGCATAACTACGTAGCCTCGATTAAAGCAAGCAGAAGGGCTTCCGGTTACGTAATGCCAAGAGCAGACGCTTGATTTCCCAGCTCCGTCAGACCCATGATTAAAATAGCCAAAACCCAAGAGATATCCAACAAATGTACACTAGACTGAACGATAGACCCCCCAA
>NW_011336139.1:0-2565 GCF_000735185.1 Notothenia coriiceps
CATGTTGATGTAGAAGAGACATGAAGAAGAGGGGACACATGTTGATGTAGAAGAGACATGAAGAAGAGGGGACACATGTTGATGTAGAAGAGACATGAAGAAGAGGGGACACATGTTGATGTAGAAGAGACATGAAGAAGAGGGGACACATGTTGATGTAGAAGAGACATGAAAGGGACACATGTTGATGTAGAAGAGACATGAAGAAGAGGGGACACATGTTGATGTAGAAGAGACATGAAGAAGAGGGGACACATGTTGATGTAGAAGAGACATGAAGAAGAGGGGACACATGTTGATGTAGAAGAGACATGGAGAAGAGGGGACACATGTTGATGTAGAGGAGACATGGAGAAGTGGATTTTGAATAATAGGTGACTTTAATAAGACGTTCCTAACTACTCTCTGTTCTGACTCCAGGTGCGGACACTGTAAGAGTTTGGCTCCAGAGTACGAGAAGGCAGCGAAGGATCTGAGTCAGCGCTCTCCTCCCATCCCTCTGGCCAAGGTGGACGGCACCATCGAGAGCGAGCTGGCGTCACGCTTTGACGTGACGGGATACCCCACCATCAAGATCTTCAGGAGGGGCAAGATGTTCGACTTCAACGGACCCCGACAGCACCAAGGTGAGTCCCTCATATCTTTCTATGTAAATAGATACAGAACGCCAAAGTTGTCAAATACATGTTATCAAAAAAATCCTGAGAACATTTCTAAATATATTATATTTACTTCCATGTATTGTTTTTCAAATTCAATTCTTTGTTTTTACTAGATTTTAATTTTTAATTTGATTGATTATTGATCCGTTTTTCATTGTTAGTTTTCGTCCATAAGAAGTAGGGCGGTCCGATTAAAAGGCCAGGGGTTTCAACCTCGCCTGACACATTTTTAAATCTTTCATTATCTGGTTTTCATGCAATCTTATGCATTTGCAAATAAAAGAAACAAAGGAGAATCTTTACAAGGAGAGAATGTCGCTTCAGACAGAATTAGATTCTCTGTCCAATGGGGACGCTGTAGATCTTCACTTAAAATCACGCTTTCATTTCTACGAACATGGGAAGCGTGCCAGCAAGCTTTTGTGCCACCAACTTAAACAGTCAGCAACAGCAGGTTTTATATCTGCAATAAAAGATGAGGAAGGTAATATTGTTACAGACCAAAAAAACATTAATGCCCAGTTCCAGTCTTTCTATGAGAATCTGTACACCTCGGGGGCAAGTAGCAAGGAATTAGTAGATGACTTCTTTAGTCAAATTGAAATGCCCTCCTTAGATGAATCAGACAAATCTGGACCGGAGAGAAATATAACTTTTAACAGAGATTGACAACGCAATTTAATTATTTTTTTAAAAAAGCCTGGAAAAGCACCAGGCCCTGATGGTTATCCAAGTGAATCTTTTAAGAAGTTTGCCCCTAAACTACTGCCGCTATTAGTAAAGGTATTCGAGGAGGTCCTGGTTTAGGAAGGCTCTTCCCCCAACTATGACGCAGGCCTCTATCTCACTATTACTCAAAAAGAATACAAATCCGTTGTTGTTTGAATCATATCGCCCGATTACCGTAGTCTTTTATGTTACCAAGGTCCTAGCAGGGAGGCTTGAGAAAATGATGCCTACATTGATACATCCAGATCAGACTGGTTTCATTGTGGGTAGACAACTTTCAAGCAACCTCCGCCGTGTGTTCAATGTTATCTACCAGCCCAACAATGTCGAACCTGAACTTATTATATCCTTGGATGCACAGAAGGCGTTTGATAGGATTGAATACAATTACCTGTTCACTGCGCTCGAGGAGTTCGGCTTCAGCCCCTTGTCTGATCAAGATCCTTTATACAGCGCCTAAAGCTTCAATTCAAACTAATGGGATAATGTCTCATTATTCCCCACTTTTCCGTGGGACACGACAGGGTTGTCCACTGAGCCCCCAGATATTCGATATTGCTATAGAGCCCCTGGCAATACTGTTAAGAGAGACCGCTAGTCTAATTGGAGTGCAAAGGGGGGGTGAATAAATAAATTGTCGCTCTATGCGGATGATCTTCTTCTTTCGGAGCCCCATGCCACAATACCTATTGCCTTGGAACTTATCGCCGGGTGACGGGCTATAAACTGAACCTCAGTAAAAGTGTTCTATTCCCCATAAATGATAAAGCACGTCAAATGTCATATCAGAACTCCACTTTCTCTGTGTGTAAGGACAGCTTTACAGACCTAGGTGTCTGTGTCACTTACACATACAAAGATCTGATGGACAGTCATTTTAAAACAGTGCTTGATAAGGACGCTAAACTGGACATGGAGAGATGGTGGACTCTCCCCCTGTCACTAGCTTGTAGGGTTAATTCTGTTAAAATGACGATCATGCCCAGGTTCTTGTTTCTGTTTCAGGCAATCCCAATCTTCATCCCTAATCCTTCTTTAGGGAATTCAATAAATGCGGGACACATGTTGATGTAGAAGAGACATGAAGAAGAGGGGACACATGTTGATGTAGAAGAGACATGAAGAAGAGGGGACACATGTTGATGTAGAAGAGACATGAAGAAGAGGGGACACA
>NW_011336140.1:0-2879 GCF_000735185.1 Notothenia coriiceps
TTTCACAACTACCAATATTTACTAGTCGACACGTTTTTCAAAATAGTAGTCGACTAGTCGACTAGTCGTTACGTCATAATAAAGACACACAAAGAGAGGTGTACAACTGTATTTTATATTGGAACTTATACAGTAACATTAAACACTGCATTTGAATTTGTGTTACATGGCTGAGTAAATAACAAACAGTAACTGGACTCACCAAAATCGGCAGCAAAAAACTCTTGTTTACATAAATGCCACGTAAATCCAGTCGCATTGCAAAACACTTTATTCGCTGTCCTCCACGATAGCGTCCACCTTTCCATATTTTTGGTTTGGTTTGAACACCAACGCATCGACATGTGAGGGAAGGAGGCTTGACCGCTTTCGGGTGACAGTGTTGCCTGCCAGGGAAAAAACCCTCTCACTCAGGGTGCTTGTGGCTGGAATAGCCAGGTAGCTTCTCGAAAGCGGGGGAAGCGGTGCACGTTTTCTGCCCACCACTCCAGTGGATTATCCATTGTGAGGATATGCGGTGTCCGCTGGCAGTAATCCCGTAGCTCATCATCCGCATCACTGTTGACCCGTGTTTTCTTGCTGCTCGTCTGCCTCTGTTCAGTGCTGACGCCGGTCCGTTGCTCACTGGGGCTAGCATTACTGCTAGTGCTAGCTGTCGGCAGCGGGTGTTTCATCTTCAGATGGTTGCGCATAGCAGATGCATTTGTATTGTACTTCAGTACAGCTGTACACAACTGACACTTCACTGTGGAGTTGGTTACATCTTCGTTGAAGTACTTACTGCCATACATAAGAATGTCGGACGTGTTTTGGAGCATTTTGCAGCACCTCGTTTACCTCCATTTTTTTCACGACTAGTTGACTAGGGCCTACAGCGCCGACTAGTGGTAAAGGTAGTCGACTAGTCGACTAGTCGATTAGTTGGTGAAACCCCTAGTGCACGTCCCTGGTGCGATGTGTTCAGTAGTGAATGTGAGAGTATTTCAGTAGTATGTGCGTGAGGTTAATTTATAGTTGGATGTGTGAGGTTAATTTTCAGTAGTGTGTGTGCGCGAGGTGTTCAATACTGAATGTGAATTGTGCAAGGCCAGATCTTTTCAGTAGTGTGTGTGCGAGGTGATTTTGAATTGTTGGCCTACACGGCCCTTCGTAGTGTGTTCATCCCTAAGAAGAACCATGTCCCTTTTGAATTAAATTAAGCACAAATTGTGGCCAATTCATAACTAAAACATTTCTTGTGAGCAAAAATGTGGAATATTATATGATATTCCACATTCCACGCCGTGATTGATTAATCACGGCGGAGGATATTTGAGTATTCCTCCCTCGGCCTGGCTTTGCAGCACCTGGCACGCTGCCGTACTTTCTGAAACCCGGCCTTTAATTACAGACCGTGGCTCCGGCAGAATGTAGTCTGGATGTCCTGATGACATTTCATGCACTCCTAGTCTTTCGGAGACACCAAGATTCAACACCATTAATAATGTTCCTTACACTGTGGAATAAACTCTTATCTGACATACAGACAGAAATGTGACACACTTCTCACTTATGCTGATTTCCTTGTTTTCTTAATTTCTTTGAATAAATGATCTTCCCTTGAGATGAAATCCCTCTCTCTTCCATTGAGGAAAGATTTTAGCTTCGGAGACAATTGATTGAAATGATTTCTAATAATGATTGCTTAAATTATTGTTACACTAAAATATTATCTAATTGTGTTTGTTTAGAAGATGTCCTTATTATTGTGTTTTGATTCTATATAATTTGATTATCTGTCTTTCTCCAGCAAATCTCAACTAATTGTACATTAAAAGCAGTTATATTTGGAATGCCATAAGCGCTCTGACGCTGCCTCCTGCTGGCCCTGTCCATGGCGCTGAATGTGTGCCATCTTGGTTTTCAGTGTATTCAGACAATACAACAGCGTTGCAGTCGGGAAGAAAAACAATGTGGAGCGGCACCTCAACACTTCATAAGGAGTTTAACCGTGACACTTTTCGAAATCCCGTTTGTGTCCCCCCACTTTACAAATAGGCTTATGTTTATTTTTATAATTTTATTAACGCAAGCCGTCATCGCCACAGAGAAGCACCTCTGTGAGCGAGCGAGACAGAGAGAGAAAGAGAGGGAGAGAGAGAGAGAGAGAGAGAGCTATGAGCACACCTTTATCTATTTAATATAGCCTAGTTGTATAAAATAAAGTAAGAAATCATTCCAATGTGTAGGACAGTAAACAGTTTAAAAGAGGAGTGATTAGTAAAATATGCATAAATAGAAAGAAAGAATGCTAACTACTGTAGGTAACATAAGATAAGAATAAACCAGTTGAAATGATTTGTTATTGGTTGTGATCATATTCTAAAGATGTTTGGATTATTGAAAAGTATACAGCTCCCTTTCATTTGAGTATTGAGAGCTGTATCCATAAATTCATTTTGTGCTCAAAGTGCACCAGATTGATGCATTTCACTTCAACATTTAAAAAAGAAATCTTCCCATGCCCCCGGACCCCCTAGAGGATGTGAGGCCCCCCCTAGAGGAGGTGAGGTCCACCCCCAAATGAAGCAGGTTAAAATAATTAAATTGAATAAATGTTCTTTTAGTAAACACTGAAAATGGGTCCCACAGGCCCAAACAGCACACAAAGGTTAAAGGTCAGCATATAATAATGTTCAAATGTGCTAAATATATAAAGTGCAAAAAAACTAAAAAAGAGGAGTAAAAGTAGCTCACGACTTGTTTTATTTTTTGAAAGTAGCTCTCATCCTAAAAAAGGTTGGAGACCCCTGCTGTAGAACGATACATTTGACAATTTTAAGCTTGGCCTACCATTTGATTGGAGCGATGAGGAATAGCTGGGGCTTGAAAAGGCCCAC
>NW_011336141.1:0-3531 GCF_000735185.1 Notothenia coriiceps
ACACACACACACACACACACACACACACACACACACACACACACACACACACACACACACACACACACACACACACACACACACACACACACACACACACGAAATGATGTCCTGGGATTTTTATTCTCAATTTCTTGAAGAAAAAATGTCTATCCCTGGACTGTTTCCAGGAAAAGCATTTCCAAATATACAATGCAAAACATCTAAACCAGCTACTTGTAATTCCAGTATTTTTTATAGATCACACACACTGATTTAAATGTATATGTCTCATGGGATGCTATACAACACACACACCATGACCACAATAACTGCAGAAATGAGACAGTATTGATTTTAATGTTGCAATGTTTTGCTCCATTAGAAGGTCTCATTTGAATCACCCATTTCTGTCTGGCAAAAATCTGACAATGAGTCAGAGCAGACAAGTCCAAGGTTTATGAAGAAAGTAGGCTCCAGAATCTCTTTGCATACTAATGGCTAACATTATGTCCCGCTGCTTGTGGTACCTAGCTGTAGAGCAAAAAGAAGCCCTGTGAAAACAACTTCCAAGAGACCCACCATCTGGCGAGAAAGATTCAGCGTGTCGGGGTTGCAGAAAATGATATGAGACAGGAGTGATTCATTTCAGTCCCACACTTTACAGGATGTCCTGATTTAGATAATATTTGAACCTTGCGGCTCTCCCACCACAACATAGTGCAGCCTATTGATGATCCCAGTGTGGGTTGCCTTATTTTAGAACACTGTGTACATACCAATGAACCTGTAGCCACTGTATCTGTGTAGCGTGGGAGTGGGAGTGCGGAAGAAGCGGCACAAAAAGCATGCACCATGAGGATGCATTACACCATGTATGACAGTGTGCCTCTCTGAATGGCTTTCAGCTGCAGCCGAGAGGGAGAAGAAGCGTACTGTGGGAGGAAATCAGACATGCTGAAACCTTTAGCCAATCAGCATTAATACAGCATTAAGCACCACAGCGTTACGCCTCTGTCAATCTCCAATATGGAGCCTGAGCCTTTTTATCTTTTTTTCCCATGTGCTGTCTGGGACTTTTAACATTATGGATGGCAGCAGCTGGTGTCCACTCTCCCAGAAGGCATTATCAATGCATGGCCTTCTGAAAAGCCGCAGGCTAGCATGAAGGATATGACTGTCCTAATCTGAGACGGTTCAAATCAGATTTTGCATCAGCCATATTTCTAAATTACATTAGAAATCCTACTAAATAAATTATTGGATCAGTTTCATCAATGTTTTTCCACTTTCAGAAATAAATGGAGTGATTCTTTAGGATTGTAAGATGTGTAATTTTATATGTAGAGTCCCTAGCATCTCTATGGTCCGTTATCTTCAGCAGTCATGTGCCCACAATGGTATTATTCACATGTATTATAGGGTCTGAAAATATTTTTAGATTTCCAATGTTTGTAATTCCCAGTACAAGTCAAAAATGACACTGTGCTGATTTGATCAAATGTCTGTTAAGCTCTCCTGTGAGAATGTTGCAGTGACTGTACCAGACAGCACAGGGATTGGGGTTAATGAAAAAATAAACAATAAATGTTCACCCCACAAGTTATAACCACATTCAATCATTCATTTATTCATCTCCATTCAAAGGCATGACCTAAAATGAAGGAGCATTGTTGACTGTTTTACCAACGATATGTTATCATATAGAATCAACTAGTTCTGGTTGAAAATGAATAATACAGAAGATAAGGAACTAAAAGAATGTTATACTAAATTGCAATTAAAATATTTTTTCCAATAACTCTGATTACATTATTTTCCCAGAAAAAGTAGCCTTTTAATTTCTGAATCATTCATCGCTCAGTGAACATGTTTGATATTTAGTTTGACAGTTATTATGAAAATTATTTCAAATCTTGCCAGGAAATCGTGTGAATGAAACATTTTTCACAAAATCATACAAATAATTTCACCCATAAAGAAATCTGTGTTTTAATGTTGTTCTTTTAAACACTGTATGGTTCATAATTGTGTGTGCTCTATAAACAATATCAAACAAATTGGCTGTTAAGAAATATTAATCTAATCCACTGTTTTTGCCCATTGCTCTCACACAAAAACACGCTGACACAAACACACACACACAAACTCCTCACTGAACACCATCAAACATTGACCTACTGCCTTTGTAGTATTTTGCAGATACATCTGTAATATTCTTTAAGCTTTAATGTACAATGTATACAGTGTCCTTCATTTATGATGCACTCATGATGGAGAGCAGAGGCAGAACTTGCACAGGGAAACTTGTTTTACCTGAGCATATGAAAATAAATGTTTTGACTTCACATGAATGGTGATGATGGGTTGGAAAAGGCAAATCAAAATGCAGAGAGGAGGGGGTGTCTACTTTCTACAGAGGCAGGTGTATTGGCGACATTGATGCAGACCCCTGAGGCTCTGATGTTTTTCTTGCTTTTTTGTAAAGTGTCATTTATTGACTGACCAAAAATTCCCCAAAATAATTAACAGAATAATGTTAAGTAAAACATGTTAATGTATTTTAAACTCAGGAGAACTCTGCATGTCATTGCTAAATGAAGAGATTTTCATCCTATCAAAAGGTAGAAAGAAATCAGAAAGAGAAGCCCCTGTGTCAGATATGAGGATTATATTACTCATGTCACGGCTGGTATTTGTATGAGGGGCCGTGTAGGCCAAAATTCAAACTAACCTCGCGCACACACTACTGAAAACATCTGGCCTTGCACACACACTATTGAAATCCTCTCACATTCACTACTGAACACCTCACACACACACAACTGAAAATTAACCTCACACACACTATTGAAATCTTCTCACATTCACCACACACACACACACACACACACACACACACACACACACACGTGTTGCTGAGCTCCTGATTACCTGTCCACTGTCAGCTGCAGGAAAAAGGAACAGAAAAAAAGCATGGATATCAAGAAGTGATTGAAATAAAATGGAGAACATTTACTCAAATACTAAACACAGTTTAGGGACCTGTATTTTACTTTAGTACTTTATTATATATCTGTACTATACTGTATTGTACCTAAATGTACTTAATACATGTAGATTTCTAATACTTATTCAAGATGAACTCTATATTTCAGAGAGAATTATTATACTTTTTAATCCAAACCTATTTATCTGACAGCTTTAGATACTTTGCACACGTGAACAAAGTTGTCTATTACTGTAATCCACAATTAATTTACAAATATGTTTGAGTCCTTTTTAATGTAAGAAAAGTTTAATTGTTCGCACTTTTTAAATGTATAGAATTACAAATTTTCTTTTTCATAATTTTAATATATTGGTAATAATGTACTGGTTTGGTTTGTGAACTAAATTAACATTTTGAAGTCGTCACTTTTGGCCCTAATGTAAACAATTACAGTTTCCATAAATGAATGAAAATACTCGTGACAACAATGATCCACTTATATTAAATACAGTTTAATAGTATACATTTTTTTTACTTTTAGTACATTTTCCTGATTATAA
>NW_011336142.1:0-2358 GCF_000735185.1 Notothenia coriiceps
AGATTATAAAAAGAAATGCCTTTTAAAATAGGATGCAAGCAACACTAGTTTCTTAACCTGAAGTTGATAATAGACTATAATCAATTTAAACAGAACAGATCTTAATGTTTGCATTCTTATACCATTTTGTACAATAATTATAATGAATAAGTTCAAACAAACTAAAACTTACAGTATAATTAATACACAACTTCGCCGTCTTTGAAAGACTTCATGTGTTTCGCAAGAACGTGACCGACACGATAAGATGCTATGGTAGCAGTCTTGCTCTTGTTGTTGGGCCTGGTGAAAATGGACTGCTGTGCATTTAGCTGTCCTTTCAGGCCCCTCCCCTTTTGGGAGCGTAGGGCAGAATTAGGAGGGATTTCCGTCTCGTAGCGTTTGTGCACTGTTTTGAAATGCCGCTCCTAAATTACCCTTCTTCGGTAAAGCTACGCTCGCATTGCAGATGAGACAGATGGACTTTGAATTGGAATAGATACAAAAATAATCATCCTCCCACTCGGAGTGAAAATTATATATTTTGGGCTCTTTTGCTTCTGCCATAATTGTGGTCTTGTGTGTGTGCGGACTGTCACTCCTGTTGTCACTGACAACGTCAGCAAACTAGCAACCAGCCATGCCCCGATACATGGGGTCACGCCAATCACAAAGCTTTGATGCATTCAAGTGCATTTTTTTGGCACAGGAAGATTATGTTATAGGACTTTAACGATAAAACAGAATATTGTTGTTCTATTTTTAGAAACATCTCGCGATCGACTGGGAATCTCCCCACGATCGACCGGTTGGGCACCCCTGAACTAGACAAACACATCAAACTTCTGAACCGTACCTGTTTTTTCCATCTCAGAAACATTGCCAAGCTCAGGGGGGTTCTATCAAACGCAGAAATGGAGATGGCTATCCATGCCTTTATTTCATCCCGGCTTGATTATTGTAATGCTCTGTTCTCCTTCCTCAACAAAACTTCAATAAACCGGTTACAACAGGTCCAAAATGCAGCAGCCAGATTGCTCACTCGTTCCAAAAAAACATGCCACATCACTCCGATTATTTCTGCCCTGCACTGGCTCCCTTACCATCTCAGAACCCAATTTAAGGTCCTAGTTTTTACATATAGAGCTGTCCATGGCCAAGCCCCAGCCTAAATTAATGACCTAATCCACCCTCATTGCACAACCCAGGCCCTGAGGTCCTCTGAACAAGGCCTCCTAAGGGTGCCCCGAACCAGGCTGAAAACCAAGGGTGACCGTGCCTTTGAGGCTCTGGAACAAACTCCCCGAGAAAATAAAAACCTCTGCTTCAATAGAGATTTTTAAGGGGCAGTTAAAGATCCACCTCTTCCGACAGGCCTTTGGGTCGTCGGAGGAGGTGAGTTAGTAGCTGTCTTTTACTGGTGTTTTATCCAATTGTTTTATCCTATGTATTACCTGCTGTTGTTTTATGCCTTTTACTCTACATTTTATAGTTGTACTGTGAATTGTGTACTGTACTGTAAAGCACTTTGTACATCCGTGTTGAGAAGGGTGCTATATAAATAAAGTTCTACTTACTTACTTACAAAATAGTATATATATATAGTACAAATAAATAAATAAACTCAAAGCGTATGTTCACATTTTTCGTATTTTCTTTTTTTCCGCCCATCAACTTATTTGGGATCGATGGTGAGATTTGATGGTTATAATCTTAGTAATTTCCCTCCCTAATGATCTCCCCTCTCCTCTCAGGGGCCCGAACCCCAGCAAGGTGATCCAGCAGCTCCACATCTTCAACTCCCTGAAGGCTCACCTGACGGAGAAGGCTTTCCTGCCGGCGCCTGGAGGACGTCATGGCCTAGACCCACTGTGGCTCACCCTGAGGGGGAGAAGAGAGAGGAGGGCAGCACCCAGAGGACCTCCTGCTGACTCGGGACACTGCCACTGATTTGTGCGTGAGCGAAAAACACATCGTACAAAAAAGAAAACGACAAAAAACGTCAGCATTTGTTCATTCCACGTCATTTGGTTTGGGAGTCCAGTGTTTGTGAGTTACTGTACTGTTACACATTTCTGTTATAGACGACTGGTATTACCACTGTTGGTCAGATAGACATTTCTACCTGGATATCCTCTACTTAATGTGTGTTTTTCAGTTTGAGTGCACTGCTCTCTACACTCACTGTCCTGTATTGTTACCCCCCTCCTCCTCCTCCACAGATTTTAAGTTTCTCTGTCGTGATTGTTTATATTTATGCAAAGATGTTTTTTATATTTGTTCCATTATATCTAAATGTCGTGTTTTATTCAGACTGAATTCACCTTTGCCATTCGCCACGTGCATTTATATGTGAGTTTGCGTCTGTTTTTCCTGTGT
>NW_011336143.1:0-3483 GCF_000735185.1 Notothenia coriiceps
ATACCTGTACTTTCTACTTCTTACATGTTGAACTCAAATACCTGTACTTTCTACTTCTTACATGTTGAACTCAAATACCTGTACTTTCTACTTCTTTCATGTTGAACACAAATACCTGTACTTTCTACTTCTCACATTTTCCAAACAGGCTGGTTCCTTTAGTCTGAATGTGTGTTTGGTGGCGTGATCATTATTATTTAGAGTCATTGCGTGCCTATTGATTTGAACACGATCCGTGTATCCATCATTTCCTGGTCTTCTCTAAAGAAGAGGGACCAATGGAAACGTTGTCATGTTGCCGTTGTTCAGCATGGAAACATTCATTAGCTAACAATGACATTATTGTTCTATTAATATAAAGGGAGGTCAGGTACTCTTTAAAACAGCTGCTAGTTATGGGTACTTTTTACTGAAGTACATTTCAAAGCCTCTTTACTTTGACTTGAGTAAAGAAGTTTAGTCAGTACTTCTACTTTCACCAGAGCATTTTTAAACACGAGTATCTGTACTTCTACTTGAGTAAAGGACGTGTGTACTTTTGCCATATCTGGTTAGTAGTTAACCCCCCTTCCATTTCCCCTTCATTGTACTCCTGGTTCCAAAAGCTAGCAGAGTAAGAGTCCAACTTACTTTCTCATTACAAATATAAAAGTGTGCTCGTAAAGCGAGATAATATACACATAAATTCAAAAGTTGTAACATTCCCAAGTGTCATTTGCCCTGATTTCACTGCAGCAATTTTCGTCCCCTGCATCTAATTCCCTTTTTCCACACAAATTAACTCGTTAATAATCAGCTTCATCGTACCTCTGCGGCGAGTCTCTCAGCCTCCATCCTCTGCCTCTCCCTACACACACACACACAAAAACACACACACAATACACACACACACACATTAGCAGACTGAAACAGAAGATAAGATTTACCGAAAACAGAAAGTAATTACATTTCCCGTCCCTCGTTGCACTTAAATCCCGTAAAACCCATCTAGAATAAAGATTGTTAAGGTCAGACAGGAAGTGTACGTCATTCATATAAAACCCACTTTTTACTTTGCATTAATACTATCAAAGTAAGTGTACATAAATGCATGCTGGTAAATGATAATGAGGGTGTCTACTGAGAGATGAATCATCTTGGTTTCATTTTTTCACACTAATTTGAGTCCGCCTCCCTCGGGGCTGCAGATAGCGCTTAGGAAGCAGAGGTCACGTCCTGGATATTATTTCTGGGAATTGGGGATTTTAGGAAGTGCACACCGTACAAGCTGACGTGTCGACCTTTTAAGCCTCTGTCAGAGTCACTTCTCATACAGTATCTAGGACACACACATATGGGAAGGTGGGCTTTTTAAACAGACAGACAGACAATAGCAGAGAAACAATCAAATAATGTATGGTGTACAGAGAACTGTAGGCAGTAGTGTTCTGTGTAGGGAAGATATTGAAATGAAAATGTCTTAAAGAAGACATTATGCTGCTTTTAAGGTTCATATGTGTATGTTGTGTCTCTACTGTAACATGTTTCCATGCTTTAATGTCCAAAAAGACAGAAAGTGTTTCCTAACTGCTGTCTTAAATGTTAAGTAAAAAGAAGTGTTTGCGATAATCACTGGTGCACCACACTGAGTATTCAGTGTTAAAAAAGGATGCATGACAGCAACTCCTCCTCCTCCTCTTGTCTCCTACCTCTCCATCTCCTCCTCCCTCCTCCTGCAGAGCTCTTCCTCCTCCTCCCTCCTCTTCCTCTCCTCTTCCTCCTCCGCCCTCCTCTTCCTCTCCTCCAGCAGCTGGCTGAAGGCCCGGCGGGCTCTTTGCCCTCGGACTCGTTTCTGGAAGGTGAGCGCGGCCCAGCGAAGCAACAGGAACTTCCTCCTCCAGTAAAACGCCCGGTAGTTCTTCTGAATGACCACAATGCACTGCAGCAGCTTCCTGTACTGCTTCCTGTGTGTCGGGGAGTGAACAGGACATCAAAGCAGTTCATTAGCAACTTAGAATTTAGTTTTTTAAGGCTGTATAGTAATAATAATGTTTAGTTCATGTTGAGATGAATATTGACCTGGCGATGAATCCTGTGACGTGAGCCTGGATGATCATGGCGGCTCTCAGCACCTCCATCTCTCTCTGCTTTTCCAGACGGTGCTCAAGAGACTCCCGGAGAAACACCTGAGAGGGAGGAAGGTACATCATTAGAGGGAGCAAGAGTAGAGGAAATGAGGAGAGGAAGCAAGAGTAGAGGAGAGGAGAGGATTGGAAGGGGGAGGAAGGGGGAAAGAGGAAATACGTGTCTCCACTGCTAAGCTAAAGGTGGCTAATGTTGGGCTATAAAGGAACTACAGCACGGTCACATGACTTCACGTCACCACCGCTAAGCTAAAGGTGGCTAATGTTGGGCTATAAAGGAACTACAGCACGGTCACATGACTTCACGTCACCACCGCTAAGCTAAAGGAGGCTAATGTTGGGCTATAAAGGAACTACAGCACGGTCACATGACTTCACGTCACCACCGCTAAGCTAAAGGTGGCTAATGTTGGGCTATAAAGGAACTACAGCACGGTCACCACCGCTAAGCTAAAGGTGGCTAATGTTGGGCTATAAAGGAACTACAGCACGGTCACATGACTTCACGTCACCACCGCTAAGCTAAAGGAGGCTAATGTTGGGCTATAAAGGAACTACAGCACGGTCACATGACCTCACGTCACAACCGCGAAGCTAAAGGAGGCTAATGTTGGGCTATAAAGGAACTACAGCACGGTCACATGACTTCACGTCACCACCGCTAAGCTAAAGGCGGCTAATGTTGGGCGTGATGACGTCTAGTCGTCTCATTTAGACACTTGTTAGCAACGGCAGTTTTTAAGTCCACCAGTGAGGTATTTACTGACATATTTTATGTCGTATAATAGAAATCTGTTCAGCTTGTGTTAACCACAGATCTTATTCCAGGCTAAAAACCGACAAAACATTCAGAAAACCATTGCAGAGGGGACAGGAAGTGCTAAAATGCTGACTAATTTCTGTGTTTTAGGACTCATTCCTGCACCACTCCACTATGTATGTAACTTAAATTGTTTATTAAAAACATGCTATTCAGCGTCAACCCTTTAGTCTTTTTCATTACAGGCAGAATAAAAAATGCAGACTGCTGAATGGCATTAAAAGCCCCATTCTACTTCTTAACAAAGCACACCCATAACTGTATTACGCACACATTATGAATTTGCAAGTGAACAGAATAAAAAGAGACAGTCCCTCCTTTTTCTATAACATCCCCATTTTAACAGACAGAGGAACAATCGGCGTGAATAAAGCCGGCGACGTAAATCAAATTCAGACCCTCCTCTTCTTTTGTGCACTACTGCAGCCGTGATTTGGGCGACTTCTCTCTGTGAAAAGACATTTTACCGACATTTAGTGCAGCTGCCCGTTACAGAGCCAAGCTGTCGTCCATAGAGAGAAACCCACGTTAATCCAATCA
>NW_011336144.1:0-288 GCF_000735185.1 Notothenia coriiceps
GGCAATATACATTAAGCATTCTCATTTAAGGGTTGCACAATATTATTGTAGTTCCAGTAATCCAAAATTCGATTCACAGGTAGCAAATAAGCTTGACTCGGACAAGATACGGCTCAGGATAGTTTGTTTGACTCTTTACTTAAACAAAAGGTATCAAATACAAACACATATTTTCTCAGGTCAGAAACGATGTTGCTCTGTGCTTCTTTCTCCTTCTCACACACACACACACACACACACACACACACACACACACACACACACACACACACACACACACACACACAC
>NW_011336145.1:0-3053 GCF_000735185.1 Notothenia coriiceps
GAGACAGTTAATTAATGTAATAGGCCAGTAAATATATCAGGGTGGCCATGGCCCCCCCTGGCCCCCCCCCCTGCTGGCGCCACTGCTGATTTGAAGGGGAACTTTGCCTTCTATTAAATACAGCCAAGCTATTTAAAAAGTTGCAGTTATTGAAAGCAGGAATGTCTGATTATATCAAAAGTTAACATGCCATAGAATCTGACAAAGCATTTTATGCCACAGTTACTTTTTCAACTATATTCATACTTAAATAATCCTGTATTCACAACCTTTAAAAGCTCTGATTTATTACATCAGCGGCTGCTGCCACCTGCTCATATCAAGGCCTCAAAACAAAGCATTTTCCAATGACTTTTCTCCATGTCTGTTTGAGAATAATCTACGACTCATAAAACATAAAAAAATAAAAAAATACTTCTATCAAGGCCAGTGAAGCTGATATTTTGTTATTTTAGTCATAGAGTTTTCGTCACTATATTATCATAAGGAATGTTGAAGAATATAATGCCTTTTGTAGTTCCTGCATTCCGTTACCTCTAGCTTGCTAAATTGTTCTCCTCGTGGCTTGACATGCCGTGCATAGCAGCGGTGTTCTTGCGACGTCGTTACCTTGAGCACAGGAGTTCCTTTTGAAGGCAGCTGGAGGTTTTGAAACCAGATCCACTATGAAGCAAAGTTGTATTGAAACAACCTAAACTCATGGCACTGACTGAGCTGTGCTAATGGCTTTCATGTGTGGGGATGATGACTCAGACTCACATGTGTTAGTTTGGCCCAACATTGTTAAGTTAAACAGTGTGAGCCTCCCTGTGAAGGTTGAGTTCATTGATCAATGTGACAACACGGTATGTCCAAAAGTCAAGGATTTTCCTCAAGAAAGTTAATTTAGGTTGTTCTATGAGTCGTATTGTCTTGTCAAACAAAGTGGTGAAAAGTATTAGGAATACACTTATTTAGTTTTTTTTAGATGAATTAAGCCTGGGCTGGATGAGAGCAGGTGGCAGCAGCTGAGAGAAGTGACAAAAAGCTGCAGGACACTTGGAGCGTATCCAGTGGAATAAAGAATACACGTAAAAAAATCATCAGATTCTTGTGAATAAATATAACTGGAATATAAATATACTATTCTACTATGGAGTTGTTGCTTAAATGATGTTCTGTGTTATGTGTTAATAGACTGCCTGATAGCTGAACTACTCTGTCAATATGTATAGTTCAGCCCTCGTATTTATTAAATAGTTTTACATACAAATGTCCTTTTTTACCCAATCTCTTTCACATCCCAAAATAAAATATATTAGGTTTATTGTATTTGGAATTAAATTTCCAGCTAAGTTGATAGATCTAACAAATAATGCATATTTCTTGCCACCATCTTTCTCGCATCCTCTTTCTATAAATGCATTTATCGTCGTTCCTCATGGTCTCTCTTTACTTAGCGAAACAATCACTTCTAATAGAGGCAGCTGTTCACTAAAATACTCACCGACTGTTATTGTGACTAGAGGGTTTCCTCACAATGTCAGTGAGATACGCACACACAACAGAGCATATCTTACTCTTAACATCGATATGACTGTTTACACAGCAGCCTGCAGGTCCATAGGGACACTAGCTGTTCATTTGTAAAGTTCATTTTTATATAAAAATAGACAGTTAGAATTAAAAGTTAAAAACAGTTAAAAAGTTCTGATTCATTACACGATTAAAGAAACTGCAGTAGGTTCTTTGTGTATTTATTAAAACAAACACATGCATGCACAGTACACACATACAGCAGGTTGTGTGTGTGTGCACATGTTGTTAATGTGAGTGCGAGTCAGCAGACATGCGCCTAATAATTAACTCAACTCGTTAAGACTCTTTCCACTCCCACATTTAACAGCCTCAAAGTCTAATCAAAGTTACCACACAATAGACATTCAAGAGAGACAAATAACTGAACTGTTTAACTCAGATGTGATTATGCATTAAGCCTCAGAAATATACAAATGAGTTTAACTTGCACTGTGTGTTATCCAGTTGATTCATGTGTTTCGTCACAAGATCAACATCATTTTGGTTTATCTTCCCAGTTTTTCAGATAAATAGCTGCAAAACAACACAACGTAAAATGAATGCTGCGTGTATTGCAAGATCACAAGAGTTTGCCATATATATTTGACCTTATTAATAAAAAATTTGTTGTGCTTCCTAAAGCTTCAATAGAAAAATAGATTTGTTTTACAGCCCATTAGCAAAAGGTCCATCCACTGTAATGCTTGTGTGTGCAACTCAACACAGTTCACACAGTTGTGTTTGAAACATCAACAATAATCTTGATGGACATTTTAGGATTATGTGACACTAAGGGTGTATAACAAACTAAAAGACCGCTTTTAAACTTACTTAAAAAATATATTATTTGATAATACATGTTGTGCAGAAATACAATAGCATTGACATTTTAGAGAACATTGAAAGACTGAAACATTCCATCTGCTCACAGGCCCAGATCTTATACACCCCCATGCTCCATACTCCCACTGAAACTGAAGAAAAGCTATAAATGCATCCGTCTGTTGTGTAGCAGCATTTTGGCGCTCCAGTTCATGAGGAAATGGCAGCGATACAACTGATAAGACTCAGATATTGCAGCCCTATAGGAGTGCGATGCCTTCCAGCCAAACATGGACACACACAACTAAAACATCTCTGGGGATAGAAGCTCTGCCCTCAGGCTGCCAAAAAAAGGAGTGCATATATCTGGATTAATATTTTCATCAAACCTCATCATAAAAAATAAAACCTGGGAAGGATTGAATAAAAATATGGACTTCATTTCAGGGACATGATGTCATAGTCATTAGTCTGTAACCATGAGTTTGGGTTGTTTTGGAGTTTTGAATCCATGCTAGACAATAAGATGTAAGCTTATGGTGGCGTATGTTCCGTTAGATACACACTGTTATCATAGATTGTGATAACAGCTCATAAATCTGTTTTAGTCCAATTGTTGATCTTCGTTTTAAAGGGTGGTCTTGGTACTCTAGATTGTAGAAATTAGTAATTTA
>NW_011336146.1:0-3484 GCF_000735185.1 Notothenia coriiceps
CCTATCCCCTGTGGCTAGGCAGTCCTGACCTGGCTCTTATGGCTTACAGTTGAAACTCTGTGTGTTTGTTTCTGTGCTGTGAGAACAGTATTGACTTATCCCAGCATCAGTTTTGGAGGCCCTGTTTTATTGTCCCTGCAAGAGGTGACTCAGCAATCACAGAACCACCAATGAGCTTCAACCGCACTGCTTCACACTTTCTTTTTATGTGTACCCAGTGAACTTCATATGATACATTATTATTATTATTGGCTCTATCTCCATAGTGTTTTCTGTGAGAGCCAGTTATGTATAAGTATTTTTCATGGACTTTACAAATGTGACCGACTGGCCTCAAAGCCTCAGGGCCCTCAAAGACTATGCTTCTTAGATGTTGCTAAGGTAACAGGCAGGTGTAATACACTGAGAAAAATACCACAAGAGTAGCACATGTGAATACTTTTCCTCCATTTTATTTCTTTTTTAAATAGAAAACCATGCCCACTTGGACATAGTTGAAAGAACAAAAAAATACAAAAATGTCCAAAAAAATTAAATACAAATAAGGACAATACAGCCATTCACCCTGTAACAACAGTCTTAAAAGTCAGCCATTCATGTTCATATGCTGTATGAGGAGCATTAAATCAATGGAGTGTTACACTGACAGGCGGAGCACATACTCACACACACACTTAAAAATTAGAGACATGATGTGGGACACAGCTGCTCACATTTCAGCCGCTGCATTAAAGGCGGAACACTTCACCCATCACATAGGCCTGCTCACTTATTATCATTATTACTGTTAATAACAATAATAACATACATACTTTTAATAATAACAATAATAATACAGTCAGTGTCATGTTAGTGCCTATAGAACACACAGACGCACCTAAAGCAGACTGTGCAAAACTCTTTGGTGATAATGAGTGTAATAAAAGGAAAATGAAAACCAGCACCCCACAGCTGACATGGTCATACACTCTTTCTAATATACATATTTCAACAGTCAAAGAGAAGAGATGGAGCCGGCAAATGCAATAAATTAGTCAGCAAACGATTAATTGCAGATATAAAATCCAGCAGTTGGGTTCATAGAAAATGACTCCAGGATAAACAGTAACAGTGTTGTGTTTATTACCATCCCATAAAAACAAATAAAAAGAAAAGGTGGCCCTTGTTAAGGATTGAGATAGCTGAGATCTGAGTTCTGTCTGCTATTAAATGTCTCTTGTAAATATTCACAATCAAGAGTGGAACGCTGCTCTGCCCCGGTGTGTGTCACTGAGGGACACAGTGAGAACACTGACACACGTCTAACAGGCTCACACAATATTCCTTCCATCATTACTTACAACATGTACTTCCATACTAGAAACCAGATTGTGTCTGTGAATTGATCATCATGGCGTTTTGTTGTATATTTTCATATTCTTTCAAAATATATCCATGTGAAGTCTATCATGTCAGTAAAAAATAAATACGGTAAAGAAAACCCCACGCTGTGAGAAAGGGGTTATGTTCTGGACAGACGGCAGATGTCCTCACGCTGTCCTCGCTGAGCCGTTATTGCTGGCCGCTCTCCTGAAGCCATGCTCGTTCTTCTCCAGCCACAGCTCGGCCAGCTGCTGGCTGGAGCCGTGCGACGAGGCTTTGGAGCCCAGGCACATCTTATATTGCTTTGCCTCCAGGTTAGGGTCACATATGACAGGGTGGTGAACGTGCACTATCCCTGTGTCTGTGCTTCGGAACAACTTCAGCCCGGACTGGACAAATTTATTGAAAAGGTCCACGTCCTCCAAACCCCAGCCCTGTATAGACGTGTCAAAGCCTCCAGCTCGGACCAGGTCTCCTTTGTAAACACAGACAATCCCAAAGCCGTAGTTCCTCCACAGACCTGTCTTGGAGGTAAATACGTAATGGTTGTTGCTAGGGACTTTCCCAGCATAAACCACCTTGGGGTCGTACTGGCTGAAGATGATGGGGAAGTAAGTTTGCTCTCCTGGGGCTGTGTTTGTCCGACAGCGCTTGAGGAAGTCACTGGTGAAGAGAAGATCCACATCACAGTAGAAGAGAAGAGAATCGTTGGAGAAGTGCAGAGAACCCACTTCCAGAGCCAAAGCCCTGGAGAAGGAGCCAGTGACGGGCTTTATCTCCATCTCAGCTCGGGGATACTTCATGTGATACTCTCTCATCAGCTCCACCTGCTTCACCTGCTCTGTGTTGTTGTCTGTGCTGAACAGCAGGATGAGCAGCTTCACGTTCTGGTTGGGGATAAGACAAACTCGTTCAAAGTTGGCCATGAATCGCACAAAGATGTCGTAGCGTCCCGACAGAGGCACTAAGATGTTGACCTTCTTCTCTTTAGGTTCCTTCTGGTCTTGGCCAGAGGTGGCCAATTTGAAGGGCACCAGCATTTTCAGGGAGTTGGACAGGAATGAGAGCGAGTCTGAATCTTTGTTGATGTGGCTGGCCAGAGCTCTGGCATCCATTTCCCCTTCCTCTTTGAACTGGATCTGGCTGAAGGTCTGCTGCAGGTAGGCGTGCCTCCTCACAGGCACAGTCATGGTCTTTCCTTTGTGCTTCTTGTACAGCAGCAACAGATCCAGCACATACTCTGCCCCGTATAAAGGATTCACTCTGCGGTAGCCATACTGGATTTCTTTGAAGTCAATGACCCGCCCCCGTGTCTTGGCATTGGCGTTGATCATCTCCATCACTTGCATGATGATGTCGTCCAGGGCTTGCCTCTGGGAGGAATCCATGCCTCTGCGGGGTGGCTGCCCATCAGATGATGAGAAGAGATACTTCCCCGTCAGGAACTCCCACTCCAGCACTTCCTCTCTCTGCCGTGGGTGGAAGCGCATAAATGAAGGTGGCATGCCCAGCTGGAGGTCTTCTCGGCCGGGCTCATTGGCTCCATAGCGGCCCATCTGAACGATCTCCCGGTGGAGCTGGATGGTGCGGTGGCGCAGGTCTGCGATCTTCCGGCTCAGCATGTAGCTGTGTAGGCGATACTGGTAAGGAGGGTTTTTGTTGGGGTGGAGAGTGATGGCTCGATGGATCTTGCTGTTGTGGAGATCTCGTATGTAGCCCTTCTTATTTGGTTCATAGTTCTCATAGAAGAGCTGCTGCATCTGTGGAAACAGAAAATGGATAGTGTTATTCCCACTGAGGCCAAGTACATTTAAAATAAAAAAATGTTACTGCTAGCAAACAGCTAACTGCATTGGATTTCCACTATAGTTTACCATACTGTGAGAGTTCAGAGCAGAGGCCAGAGCTGAGAGAATGAGTGTTACGTTCCCTATTGGGCTAGGGGAACCAAAGGGAAATAACACGACCAGAGTGGAATTGGTATTAATTATAAGCGTTTATTTAAAACAGCTGTAAACAAAATGGCAGGCAAGCAGCCTGAAACAAACAAAAGGGCCAAAAGGGCACCGGTTGACAAATAACCAAACAAAAGGAGGACTCTAAGAAAGGAGTACTAAAGACA
>NW_011336147.1:0-235 GCF_000735185.1 Notothenia coriiceps
CTATAAACAAATAAACTATCGCCCGACAAAAACACAATGGGATTTTTCCTTTGGATTTTGTAATTCTGCAGGGAACAATAGAATAGAATAGAATATATCTTTATTGTCATCATACAAAGTACAACGACATTTATTTGGCAACTCTCACTGCAGTAACAAATAGACACAAATAAATAAATAAGAGTGGTAAAAGCAGAGGTCGTAGCGATGACCGTGCAACGAGATCAAATTCAAT
>NW_011336147.1:272-3718 GCF_000735185.1 Notothenia coriiceps
ACACTTATATTAGGCCTACAGTCTAAACACGTTAAATGTACAAAAACGGAGTACATGTAGTGTATTTCTAACTGTGTGTTCATAAAGGGTTATAGTAACCAAAGGATGCAAGTAAAATAGCCATACATATTTCTAAATAGTAGTAGTTGCAGTCTTTGAGGGGCGGAGGTGTGTTTATGAATGTTCACAGTTGTTTTAATGTACTATGTGGTTGGACAGAGATGGAAGTGATGGAGGCCACAGCTCTGGGATAGAAACTGTTCCTCAGTCTGTTGGTGTGTGATTGATTTTATTGTCCTGAACCGTTTGCCAGATGGAAGTGAGTCAAACAGTGAGTGTCCGGGGTGTGTGTTGTCTCTAATAATGCTGCTTTTGATTTACATTACATGTTACTTGTTGTTAGACGCTTTTATCCAAAGTGACTTACATACTCAATACTGTGGGCAATCCCCACAGGAGCAATTTGGGGTGAAGTGTCTTGTCCAGGGACACAACGACATGCTGACTGCAGTGATTATGAACCTGTGACCCCTTGATCCGAACACCAACGCTCTATCCACTGCGCCACACGCCTCCGTTTAACCACTAAGTGTATATTTTTGTCCAATCTAAAATAACAGACGTAACCACACACACATTGGGCAATGGATGCAAACATTTGTTTATCTTTTGGGATGGTCTGAAATCAAATCCACTGCAGTACCCTCCAGTCCACTGGGGGCGGTAGAGGGGTCTGTAGTGACGTTGTTTACCCTTTAAAACGTTTGGATCTTGCAGGAACTTGCAGGATGACAAAGTTGACAAGCTTTTTGACGGAATGCACACAAATATCTTAAGCCTTTAAAAAGGTATGAAAGTAAAAAGTTCCTCTTACTTATTATTTTCTGTGGGAAGATATCGTCATACATGTACATGCCACATTGTGTCATTTATCCAGCGAACCGTGTTAATGCTGAGCGCCAAATTTGAAATGAGAGCTCAGCTAACCATGTTTGTTATAGCTAGCAAACTTCTACAAGTTAATGTCAGCTTGAGTACATTTAATGTCGCTGCTAAAGTAAGCACAGATATATGTATACTCTCTGTTTGTCATTGCTGGGTGTCGACATATAGCTAGCTTGACTTTACCTCGGATAACTTGGCGTTTTTCCAACTGACTGACCACAATTTAAGGTTATTTTCTATGTTATTTTCTATTTAACGTTGACGTTAGAATTGAACGGTTCAAGATTCAAAGGCTTGCCATAAGCACAGTAGCTCCAGTGTTGTAATGGCAATGAAAGTCCCAGTCTCCTCCAACAATGCTACATAAATATATATAAGAAGTAAAATACATTTAAAAAAACAACACAATTGGTGCAAGAAATAACACAATAGAAATACAATAATGCAAGAAAATATTGCAAGACTAATGTACAAGTAGTGCAGGACAAATGGGATTTATACATGTAAAACATAAGATTGAGCTAAACTTAGAATGCAGAATTAAATTCTGCTTATTGTAATAATAAATAATAAATACATTTGTGAGATGGTTCAGCTTTGATGTAACGCTAACTTATTAAAACCATTTTTCAACAGATGATGCGAAGACCTCAGACAACAACTGCCAAAGTTGTTGAGAACAACACGGACTCCGACTTGTAAGTCATTTTTCAATCATTCATTTATCTTTCAATAATTTCACAATGCGTTTCTGCAAAAACGGCATATTGATGTTCATTGTCACAGGTTTCCGTTGGGGTTTACCTTTGCTGTTTTTTTTTTGTTGAGATGATGATGTTAACTGATAGTCATACCAGCATTGTAAAGAAAAATAGAAAATGTAATCCATTAGAGACACTAGCCTGTATTTATAACGTTGGAGATGAACAGGCAAACCCTGGGAAAATATTGAATGATTTTCCACTTGTTCCACATTTCTCTTTTTGTACTTCAGGTCCACCATACTGATAAGTGATGAGGATAGTGATGAATGGACACCAGCAGAGCCAAAACTTAAAGCTCCCACTACTACGGCGCGAGCTCCTGCAGTACCCGGGGAGAAGAAAGCAGCTCCCAAGAGAACTGCTAAACCAAAGGAGCCAAAAGCACCCAAACCTCCTAAACCTCCTAAAGAGCCTAAAGTTCCTAAGCCAAGAGCACCACGTAAAACTGCAGCAGAGCGAAAAACACAGGCCTCGAAAGTTGTGAAGGGTTCCAGGACATCTGTGTTGGCTGGAACAAAAAGGAAACATATTGATGAAGGCACAAATGATGACAAGGCTGCAGAAAAGAAAGAAGAAAAACACACAGACTGTGGGCCAAGTACCAAAATGAAGAAAGAGGTAAGATACCCATTATAGAATTATTATGAGTTTTTATTCTCTTTGCAACACCTACATACTGCAAAGCTCTCTTTCATGACTTGTGCTACTTGTTTCTTGCAGAGGGTATCATTCATCGTGTCAGAAGCGAATCAAGAGGACATGTGGGCAGGCGAGGGGTCATCACTCGCTGGACTTATAGCAAAGAAAGAGGAAGTGGAGGATTTCACATTTGATGAGCCTTGTCTAAAGAAACAGAAGACCGGTGGTGCCTCCCTGGGACAACCAAGTGCTTTACCATCGTCCACAGCAAACACTCTGAGGAATGAACTCAATATGAACTGGGACTTCATAGAGGTAATGTAGGGTTTGTCTTTGTATTTTTATTTGTTAGAAAGTGTTTTATATTTTGGTCAGATGGTGGAAGCAGTGACTGGCTAACAAAACACCAGTGCTCATCCATATTTCTACCTGTGTTCGCAAAACTTAACAAACTCAGTTAAAAAGACACACTAATCAACAGGGTTCTTACGGTCATTAAAAACCTGGAAAAGTCATGGAAATTCAAAATGCTAATTCCAGGCCCTGGAAAAGTTATGGAAAACAATATTTTTCCCAAAGTTTTGGAAAAGTCATGGAAATGTAACTTAAGTTGAATCAAATATCATTTATATTTTATCTAATCGCCGAAATAGTAATACTATAATAATACTGTATTGTATAGAAATGAAATGGCATTTAACTGTCGAGGTGTTTTGCTGGTGAGAGATTTTAGTTGCTTTAGTGTGTAGAAGCTAGTAAGCCAACTATTTGATTTGTTTTAGATAGACAGAACATGTTTCATATGCAGACCTTATTTTCCTGTTCCATGTTAAAATAAACCATTTTCAGTTGTACCGCTGAGAAAGAGTAATTTTTTTGGTCATGGAAAATTAGGTAAAGGTCATGGAGAAGTCATGGAAAAGTCATTGAAAATTATTGGTGAAGAAGTGTATGAACCCTGAATCAATCAATCTACAACTTTATTAATCCCGCAAGGGGCAATTGGCTATGAGCAGCTTATGTCATGTACACAGGCAGGAACATACAGGAAGAAAACACACAGATACACCCGGGAGCACAGATGTGGATCATTCCAAT
>NW_011336148.1:0-614 GCF_000735185.1 Notothenia coriiceps
TTAATATATATATATAATATATATAATATTATATATTTTACTTACATGGTTCTACGCGACTTCAGTTATGGAATAATATACCATTATTTAGGTCCGGTCTAAAACAAACTTTATTTATCCGAGGACCTTTAGTTAATAGTCCGTATACCAATAACGGTAACCTAATTTAACCTACCGTAACGTAACTAGGTCGAACTTTTACTTTTCCTCGTTAGGGTAAGGTAACTTAAACCTAAACCAACTTACGTTTCGGTTTAAAACTTTACCGTTTCGGTTAAAATTAGTTAGTTAGGTACCTCGTTAACGTAACGGGTTAATTTTACCGTAACGGATTTAAACCGTAACCTTTCGGTTACTTCGGAAGTTAAGAGTTTACCTTTTGGTCCGAAACCTTAAAACCCTAAAGCCCCGTTTACCGTTTCCACCGTAGGGTACCGGTCCCTTTCGTCGAACTAACTTCCGTTTAAGAAACCCCTTCCCGGGTCCGGGGTACCTCCGTTTTAGGGTTAAAAACCTAAAACCGGTTCGTAAACCAAAACCTAATTAGGGAGGGTACGACGATAAAGTAACGTCAGGTTTTCTTACGAGTAGTTTTACTTTAGTCCCTTCTTACC
>NW_011336148.1:634-5200 GCF_000735185.1 Notothenia coriiceps
CCCCCCCCCTCTGTTCCAGTTTGTTTTTCCTGCTGGCACAAACCCATTCATTTAGGCTGCAGTTTAAATGGAATACTGCCAAAAAGTCTGACTCTCTCAGCTATCATGAAATTGTAAAAATTAATTGCCTTCCCTAGAGGAAATATTCTTAAAAACACAAACCAGCGCAGCGCAAAGGTTTTGATGAAAGAATTCCATTAAACCTTTTTAACATTTTACATTAAGCTGCTCATGTTACCTAACTTTAAAGTCAAACATTAAGCATGCATTTCAGTTCCTTTTTACATGTAGGGAGTGTCTAATCAGATGTGATGTCTTGAACTCACTCACTGTGTATGTGTGTAGGTTTTGTACAGCATTGTCCTTGCCTGGGGCGTTGTGTTAAGTAGCGCAAGGCCAGCCACATGCTTGTGAGTACACAGTGTGTATTATTAGTTTGGCTGTATTTAAACAGATCACTTGTGTCCCTGCATGCCATCACAGCAGCTGTCCCCACTACCAAAGCTTCACTCCATGGTAACATACTCACCGCAGCTCCCCCTCCGCGCCTCCATTCTCCCCTGTTTGTTATCCCTGATTGTGTAATTATCTTCAGTGTTGATACATAAACACTTTCACAATCAGCTGGGACTCTTTCATAGTCAGCACTCAGGGGGTAATGTGAGGGGAAGGGGGAAGGGTATGTTGTTGAAGTAGGATAGTGTGTTTTTTGGGCAGCTTGGGGGCGATGGACATCCGCTCCAGCTGTGTTTAGGAATCTGACAGATAGTGCACTCCATTAATTCCCTTTATTAAGCCTCTGGGCCCAGGCCAAGCCAAAAAACGATCGCAGATGTAACCCTTCACATGCCTGCTGGACTGTGCACTCACAGCCAGATATCGGCATTGGTGAGTCAAAGATAGAAAGAGAGAGGATTAAGGATGTTGCTGGTAATGCCTGGCAATGTATCATACTATAGACAAAAGAGTGTAAACCAGTTTTATACCGTTAGAGAGGAGAGAACTGACTTCATGAATGCATAGCAACTTCCAAGACATTAAACATTTGTAGCATTAGATAACCTGGTTATCAGATCTCCAAATGGTGTGACATTAGGTCAGTAAGAGAATATGGTAATCATACCTTGGTTACTGAGAATGGATTGCATTTTGATCTACCACATGAGCAAGGCAGCAAGTCTTGGCCCACACACCAAAGCCTCCACAAGGGCCTTGAAAGTGATTCTCTTGTTGCTTGTTGGCAGATGAATCAAAGCAAGATTATCCCTTGATGTTGTTTGAAATATTTATCAAAAGAGACAACAGAAGGAGAGGCACAAATCATAAATATCAAGAAATATAAAAAGCTAATTCAAAGCACATTTTAAGAGGCTGAAAAACCTTACTTTGGAAACATAAGCAGGCCTCAGTTCACAGATACTGGGAAATCAAAAAGAAAAGAAAGGAAGCATAGCAACCATATGGAGGCATACAACATACAATGACAAAAAGCCTGTATTTGTATCAATTGCATCTTGAACATTATTGCAAAAAGGCAATAGATGACCTCAAAGAGTTGGGCTTTGGGATTGGGCTCAGCCCACTTTAGGGGGCCACAGAGGCTGCTAAAGAGTGATCACTCTGGCAGATCGTAAATAGCAGGGGTTTTCAGTGAGCACACTTTTGGGCCCCCAGTTAGCCCTGTAAGCCCCTGAGCTAGGGCAGATGGAGGACTGGGATTATTCGCCCCTCTCTTTCGCCACCAATGGATGGGCGTGTTGTAAAGAACAATGAGTTCAAACTAACTAAGAGATGAGGGTGAAGAGAATAAATGATGCAAGCAGAGCCAGTGAGTGGATGGCGATGTAGGGGAGTTCAGTGATGGTGGGGTCTCCACAACACACTATTATGGTGCCCTCTTGGGAGCTTCCTGTACGGACCATGGCTAATCCAGAGCAGCCTCTGGCTTTACAGCTGACTGGGGAGCAACAATAAAAAAAGCTTCCTCTCTGAAGTGTGGGGAGCTTGGGCGTGGTGCTTGCAGGACGTCCACACACTTCAGCTATGTATGGAAATGTGCAAACAACCCTCCTCTACAGGGCAGGGAGGGACCTTCAGGGGTTGCCAGGGATACCTGGTCACTGAGTGCACAGCTAGGTAGGGAGGGCCTATTCTGCAGTACTGACAGTTGTAGATGGAACTAAACTACACATACAGTACATATGGGCAACACATACAAGATAATGTGTGTCACAGTTTGCCCATAACAGTTGATACAGATCCACACTATTTGTGTAATCACTTGCCAGCTCATGGAAGGTTTGTATGTCCCTGTAATTTGTGCTTTCTAAAGAAGTATGTTTTTTCAAATTACTACAAAGAGATCAGATTATGCAAAAAGTCATAATAGAAAAGCCTATAGCTATGTAAAGGACTAGAGGTTGTGATATTACATTGGTCTAGCTAACTGTAAGGAGTTTGCAAAATAATCGTGAATTAAGGCGAGACACGGCAGGCAAAAACATCGTTTTTCAAGCACTGGTCAATTTTGAGATTTTGTGCTATTTTGATTCTATAACATGTTTTCATTCAGGCTTTTGGAAGGAAAACGTACAAAATACACATTTAAGTGTTTATTTGACTATAGTTTGTCTATTTGCGTCAGTAGATTTCTCCTAAATTCACCAAAAGTTAGCTTTCTAACGTAACATAAAGTACCGCGACCGCTGTGTGCACCATGTCAACAGAGATACGTTAGAAAGATGTGTCTCTCCTGCACAATCTCATCGGATCCAACTATGGTCATTTCCTTTGTATCAGCAACCAATCGTGAAAGCACAAAGGGGTCTTAAACCAAGAAACGAAATCTCATTGGCTGGTGTCAATTTCAGACAACGTGATTCGTTCAGATGCGTCACGTGGTGTGCTAAAACACTTCCTGGTTAGCTTTCCGCTAGAAATGTAAATCTCAAAATGGCAAAAGAACGGCGAAAAAAAAAAGTTTACAGAGAAGATGACAACAATTATCCCTTGCACGAAGCAAGATTATACAAAAAACAAATGACCCCGAACATGAAATACCTTCACGGAGTGCGTCGAGGCGCAAGCTGTCATCCAGAGAACAGGAGGGTTTAGCTAGCGCCTCACTGCAATCTTTAAAGGTCGTTTTCTCAAAATGAGTTTTTTCTCCTACTCTGAGTTCAAAATTTCAACTTCAGTAGCACGTAGACACACCAAACCTTCCAGTTATATTCCTATCAATATTATGAAGGCTTTTACAGAAGGGTTTGTTCATATATCATTCATAGCCTGACTTATACAACATTGTATACCTAAAAACATGGCAAAAATTGATATTTTAGGGCTGTTGACAGTATTTTCTGATTTATGGAGTGATAAAAAGAGATATCCAAAATCCCTTTTGTAAAGCCTTAGATACTAATATGACTACAAATAAAACAAGAATTTTGAACCTGGCTTATCCAAAGTTCAGATTTCGATTCCTGAAATGTGTTAAAATATGCACATATTTGATGAGATAATGGCTAATTTGCATATTTAAACATGCTATTTCAGAAAACTTGTAATACAAAAGACAATTGCCTTATTGTAAGTAATTAATTGGAGAAATTTCTAGCTGATACCTTTAAGTTAAAAAAATTACCCTATTCACCTGGGGTGTCTCGCCTTAAACTGTTTATTTCATTTGTGGAATTTTGAATTTATGATATAAACCAGTAAAGGCAATAAAAGAGAAATCTAGCAGACATCTTTTATTTCTTATCAAAACAGTAATGTTTCCGTACAGTGTAACCCACCAAAACACGTTTTGTGTGGTCCAACTTGATGGGGCCACGGCACTCTGCCAGGGAGTCTCGAAAACTTTTCTATTTCATTCATTCTAATTGTTATGATATACACATATTTATATTGCTTCAGTAAAGTCTCAGTTATATTGTGGTGAGGGTCCCTTTCTCCAAACAACATTACACCCCTCTATAAGGTTCGAAATGTAAACTGTGCTCATGTGCTGTAATAAACCCTGTGGCCATGTATTGAAGGTTCATTTAGTCCATGCCTGTTAGTAAGTCAGCGTTGTTGCTATAGTTGTGCCAAAATACTTGAAAAGATGCATAATCACTGAGGCTTCAAATACAGCTGTTTCCAGGAGTCCCTTTAAACACAGCTGCTGCAGTTCTGTGTGTTTCAAACACTCCGCCCATGTTGTTCCTTCCGGCTCAGTCCCTGAAGCTGTCACCTCAACAACGGGCAGTAAAAGAAGCTTTTGTGCTCTCTTTGGGAACTTGCAGAAAAACACCAAAAAGCATGGAGCCAATCGATAATGGCCGTTTTTGTAGTTTGTAGTATAAAACTCTGAAAAAGGCTTTTGAAAATGTTTTGATAATGGTGGCAAAGTGGCTGAGTCCAGTGTTGAACAGGGAGACTATTGTCTTGGCTCTCTTGGAGCCTGCTGGAGAGATTAAGCACCCAGTGAAGAGATGAGGTACAGAAAGAAGGGGGGGAGTGGGTTGCAGGGTTGATTTGAAGGGCTTGGATGGTGGTTTGGAGTGTGTGGCGGGGGCGGGC
>NW_011336149.1:0-4629 GCF_000735185.1 Notothenia coriiceps
CTTGACTCCTTTGGCTTGTTCCCAGACAAATCTGTTTGTTAGCGGCCGGCTGATAAGCAGCAGTGTAGACCAAGCAGCGGGGCTTTGAGATGCCTTGGATCCGACTGTGATGGGGGCGACCTGTGCCTTCCTCTTTGGGAGTCTGAGCAGCAGTTATACCTCTGACCAGCAGGGGGCAGGCCAGCAGCACTATCAATGCCACTGTTTGAATGGAGAGCACTGCTGTGGTATGAGCTGTGGAAGTTATATATTATAAAGGATAAGTGTAGGGACTCTAGGCTAAATATTGAGTGGTGTTACTGTACCTTAACCAAAATATAAAAGTAGAACATATCCTATTACTCAAGTAGAAATAATTCATATGTGGCTGAAAACTACTCAAGCAAACATTTGAAATAGATGAAGCCCTTTGATGAGCTGGATTGGACAGTTGGAATAAAGAAATCAAAGTTTATTTTTGCATCCTTCTCTTTCTATAAGAATATGTTAGGGTAACATTTACATTGGCCTGTGTGACCAAGTGTGTGGAGGGGTGGCAGCAGTTGCTTGAGGTTGTAATATTTCGTACTCAGGTGAGAAAAGAAGATGCAGAGTCCAGGTGAAGAGTTAACATCAGTACAATTACCAGAAAATGTGCCTATTTGGATATTTACACAGAACATTGCTTGATTAGAGCTGCAATTATGAATGCTATTGTAATGGAAACACATGGACCCAACACAAACTCACACCATGGATGTGAAATAAGAACTGAACTCTGGACCCAAAGATGGCGCATATTCAGTCAAATGACAATTGCTCGCCTCTCACATACCATGGATATATTATAGAGAGTTCTGGTTGAAGTGTTCGAGACAGAGCCCGGTTCACATGGAAGTTGCTAAAAAAAACTTCAAGTATATAGTGATAGTAAGTATATAGTGACAAGGTATAAAAATGCACGGATCTTACAGTAATCTACCACATCCATAGTGCCCATAAATCAAGCGCGCCCAAGACTTTTGCTGCCCAATCTGACTTCCTGATTAGATGCTAACATGATATCCTGCATTCACATCTTAATTAGACATTCAGACTCTGGGAAGGTAGAGCTGTTGTCCTCCATTGAAAGGTTGATGGTTCAATCCATGGCCCGCTAATGTCTTTGGGCAAAATAATGAACCCCCAATTATTAACCCATGAGTATGAATGGTTATCGCTCCTGAATAACAGGTGCAACTTCTATCAGTAGCACTTACAACACAATTCAACATTCATTCTTATCTATATCAGGAAGGTTTTTAATTAGAGGCTTGTTCTTTTACTGTTGATAACATGTTCTGATTTATTCCTTCCTTATTTAAGGGTTATGCAACGATCTGTCGAAAATGTTCTCTGTGAATAACTCCTGTTCACTTTAATAAGTCAACAAAATATAACAAGAATTTGAAACCTGGCTTTATCCAATCTACAGATTTCTGTTAAGTAAATAAATGCAAAATACAGAAAAAAGCAATTGGTATACGTTTTCTTTGTACGTTTTATGGTTTTATCTATTAGTTAAAACACTATTTACTTGAAGTAGCTCCCCTATTTTTTTAAAGATATATTATGTTCATATATATAACAACAAGAATAAATCCAGTGATATATTGCTGGCTTTGTTGAAAACAGTTTGCCTCAGGGGCAGGTAAGGATTTCATAATTTCAGTATTAATGGCTTACTATTCTTATAGTGACACAAAGTATGAAAACACTCTTATGCAAGAGTCAGAAATAAAACCATTTCGATTTCTTCTCATGTGTGCGTGCAGTTGTAATCCGGTGCTGCCCTCTTGTGGACGTGTTATGCTACTACACACATGTAAAAGTCATGATCGACAGATAGTAAAGGAAACATCTCTCATGTGTTTTGCTTGCAAATCCCTTTATGTTTTCATGTGATTTACAGTTATTTACATGAATCAATATATAAAACATGTTCTTCTCTTTCTGACTCTCTCTTATTCCAGTCCCTGCGGTGAAGTGACTGACAGGCAGAATGACAGCGGGATGAACATTATGTTTCCTTCTGAGAGTCAACATTCAATCATGAGAACAATAATAACAACCATCTAGCAAACTCTCATATGAATCAAACGGATTTAGAAGACACTGACAAACGAAGCCTTCTTATTCTCACCCTGTATCTTAGAAATGACGTTACATTAAATGACTTTTGTAAAACAGCCAACATGTTATAAAACATGTATGTGAAGTCACACACAACGCTTAATTGAAGGGAGGGGGAAATATGTCTCAATTATTTGGAAACATTATCTTATTTAAAAAATAAATCTGTTAACAATTTTTGTTAAATCACCTAGTGCCAAAGTGCCTCTGAAGCTGAGCCTTTGCAGGACTCAGGGTCTCCACCAGATTAATGAACTAGTGTCAGTCAAATCCCTGTTTAAATATGTTCTGAGCAAACAAGATTCCTAGCTGTAGAGTCTCAATTGTGCACATTTAATGCTATTTTCAGTTTTATATAATTGCAAACTGAATATGTTTTGGTTTTGGACCCAATAAGAAATTTGACAAGGTCTATTTAGACTGTGTGACATTTTGTAGACCTAACTATTATCAAGACACAGATGAATTGATATTAAAAAACGTATTGTTGCATTAGTGTAATTTCTAGGAGACAGGGTTGCCTGCTGATAGGGAATCAGAAAAGTGGGTCTTTTCGGAAGGCAGTGACAATCAATGTGTGTTTATTTCCGTCCTCTCTCTACCTCCTCCCTCCCTTTCCTCCCCCCTCACTGCTCCCTCTCCTGCTGTCCATCTTTGTTGATGACGTTTTTGAAGAGTGTGAGCAGGGGCCTCTGGCTGCGCTCGTCCCAGCTCTTCATGAAGCCGCCGTAGCGTTTGACGGCCGGCGGGCCCCCCCAGCGGAAGTGGCTCATCTTGTAGGTGCCGTCTTTCTTCTCGTGGACGTCCCCGGGGACCAGCTCCTCGTCCTCTTCTGCCTCCTGCTGGGCCTTCCCACCCTCCTCTGCTGCCTCCATCATCCTGCTGGCCAGCTCCCTCTTCCTCATCTCCCCAGGGAAGAGCTCCGCTGACTCCTCCTCCACGCCGTTGGAGGTGTACACTTTGACCGGGCGGCGCTTCCGGCCAACAGGCTTCCCCCAGCGGAAGTGCTCCATGGAGTAGGAGCGCTTGGCCTGAGGGGATGAGGGGAAGGAGGTGGAGGATAAGAGGGATAGGGAAGCAAGGGACAAAGGGTCTGACGGAGGAGGAGGAGGGTGGAGGAGGGAGTCGACGGGCACCTCGGCGCTGAGGTCAGAGCGACAGAGCTGGATACACTCCTGCAGGTGGAGAGGAGAGGAGAGTTTACTGAGTCTTAAGAAAGGGCGATATGGCAACATCTTCCATCCGGATAAAGGTAATTGCCAGTGATGGAAAGTAACATTTACTCAAGTATTGTACTTTTTTGTACATATTTGTACTTCAATTGAGTATTTCCATTTAATGCTACTTTATACCTTATCTACTCCACTACATTTCAGAGGTGAATATTGTACTTTTTAAAAAACATTTATTTAACACTCACAGTTACTTTGTTCATAGAAAAAACACATGATATGCTGATTTAGTATAATGCACTACAGTACTACACGGTATCCTAATTTGGTAAGGTTTCCAATCTACAATACTAAAATACTCTTACATGTATAAAAACAGGATGAAATAGTAATATAATACTGTGAGATAATAACAAGTACTTTTACTTCTTCTACTTAAAGTATATTTTGATGCTTACTTTTGTACTTTTACTTACATATGAAATCACAACTTTGACTTGTAATGGAGTATTTTTAGACCATATTTGTTTTACTCCATTAATGGATCTGAGTACTTCTTCCAACACTGATTATTTAATTATCCAAATAAAGATATATTGCACTATACAGACTTTATTGTGTGTGTGTGTGTGTGTGTGTGTGTGTGTGTGTGTGTGTGTGTGTGTGTGTGTGTGTGTGTGTGTGTGTGTGTGTGTGTGTGTTACCATGATGCTCCTGTCAGAGTTGATGTCCTGACAGCTCGGATGTTCCCAGCACTGACTCACAGCTCCTCTGGCCACGCTCACCAGCGCCACAGCCGCTAATACCCACGCAGGACACATTTTCCCTGCCAGCCAATCAGAGAAATTACTAAATAAAAACCTCACTTTTACAACGCATACAGTCAAATTAAAATCGGTAACACTTTACGGTAAGGGTACATGAATCATCATGACTTAATGCATGAAAAAGCATGAATTCATTCATGTAGTACTTCATGAACTATCAGTAATGTACAGGTATTAATGGTATCTCATGCATGGCTTAATGCAGGAACAATACCTTAATTAATGCATCAACTAAGGTATCTCAATCATCATGACTTCTGAGTTATTAATGATGTTCATGTGTTCTTCATATAGATCTGCAGTTAAAGTGACAGGCCAAAAAACTCACACAATTCCAAGTGTTGTAATCATGATTAACTACAAATCAATAATTTGGCACCTTAAGGGAAACCAAACTGAGAAACTTTTGAAAGAACATCTTGCAGTTATAGAATGGACTTACTGGCTTGGAAACAGGCATAAGAAAGGAGCTCTCGGTC
>NW_011336150.1:0-4792 GCF_000735185.1 Notothenia coriiceps
CCCCCCCGCCAGCAAGCAACAAAGCACGCTGCCGTGGGAGGCCGTAAATGCTAATCTAAGTTCAGAAGTGTGCAATTTGAGACACAGCAACTACCTTCAATTTGTTGAACTTGAACTGTAGTCCATAAAAGAATAATAAACAGGGAGTAGAATAAAGGAAAGTGCTTCATTTGGAATATAAGCTAATATAAACAAATGGCAAACTAAATACAGAGGTTAATGCTCCTATAACATATAACATTCCTGCCACAGTATTTACAAGTGTTACACTCTCACGTGGGCAGGCTATTTCCCGGAAGCCCACGTGAATGTGTCTAATTCCTCCAGGCCACATTTGGTGCGCGTGCTTTCACAGTGAGATCAGCTGTGCGGAGCCTTAAGAACGCATGATACGGATTATGAGTGTGAAATCAAAAAATAAAGTGGTACTGAACAGGAAAAACTAAACGAATAGGCACATTGGTGAACCAAATAGACTACACGGAGAATAAAGTCCCTTTTGCTGGTATTCTGTATCTTACACTACCAAAGATTAATGACTAATTTGTAAATGAAGTGGTTTCTTACCTCAAATGTACGACCAAATTGTCCAAACGCAAACCAAACTACTCCTGTGGTGTTAGCAGTCACTGTGTTCAGTTATAGCAGCGGCTGAATGCTCGGAGAGAGAGATTGACTCAACAGATATGCACTTCACTGACCACACCCCCTACCACTATCTCTGGAGTTCATTTGAGCCTAATCATATACACTGTGTTTCAGGACATGAGCAGACTTGCCTCTTGGTTTTTAAATTAAATAAGAATGGAAATACTTCCACAGAATGTCTTATTATGGGATCATTCATGATCATTCATGCCTTTTCTGCATTTTGTTGACTTTTTGGTTTGTGGTTTGCAAGGTCAGCAGAAGTAGGTTATTACAACACACTGTACGACCATAATGTCATACAACTGGCAGTTCCAGGAAATATATTCAAGTTTATTTTTACATAATCCTATTTAAATGTATTTACTTACTTTCATTAAGCTGCTACTGCTAGGGATATTTTACCATGGTTGTCCACGTATTTGATATTATTATTACCCATGTGTTTGCCTACTCCATTTAATATATTGAATAGACTGTCCCTTCCATTTTGTACCACTTTAATGTCACTGCTGAGTGACGCATTTATTTCTGATTTCACTTTTAATCAAACAAATAGCTCACAAAACCACACACCTATGCAGCAGTGCCACATGGTAACGTTATACTAAATGAATCGCAGGTTACCTTCTGTCAAAAAACTCGCTTTAGCAACATATGAAATTATGTAACTTCTGAAGTTCTGTCACATGCTGGGTGCTTCGAGCTACAGCTAGCAGGAGTTGTGTATTTTTCCAACTGCTGGTGGCTCTGCATTTGGCGTTCCATTGTTTTAGCTAACAGCAACAGTATTTATAAGGCTAATGATTTGGATTGTGGTTGTTTGTTTGTTTTTGGTCTGGTGTATGCATTTCATTTGTCCGTTTTAATGTACATTTCTTGTTGTTTATTTTTTGTTTTGTGATGTAAAACGTTAATAAGTAACCTGCATCATAATTGTGTAATGGCAGCATATTGAATCTCGTTTTTACCACTGGGCGACTGTGACCTTGTTGGTCAGTAGGTGAATAGTATTGCAGTTATAAGCATAGTAACATTTCTATGGTCATCAAAACAAGTATGAAAGTTAAAAGGTCTATAGGTTAAATATTAGCATTCCTTTTCCTGAGCCCCCCGCAACCCATGTTTAGGAGTTAGGACTGAAAATGAAGGACTCACAGTCTATATGCCCAAATTCTACCAATTGCTTGATTCTTGGAAATATATTTTATACAGATCCAGATTTACTAAGGCCAATTTTCCGACAGTTAATCGAGTGTTTCGAGCTTTATAGCTTGTTCTCAGACTGAAATGAGAGTCTGGTCATGTCAGTCAACAACCAGACTTTAAACTGAATTATTGACACAGAAAATATGTTTGAAATAAACCATTATTAAATAATTCAGCTTGGAAATTACAAACTTAGAACAGACATTGTTAAAGAAAATGTTCGCACAGTTAATAAAGTCATTGTCGGTTTTCTGTGTGTATTATTGTTCTATTGACTATCTATTTAATCTATTTATTATAGTCTCTTTAAGTAGCCACGGGTCCGACCCTCCAGCGGCGCCCATGAACGTCCCCCCCACCCAGAGTTTTACGACAGCGACACTCAGCGGCAGTATTGTGGAACCGCAGCTAGTATTTTTTTAATAGAAACAAAAGTCAGGTACAAACAAAAAAATGACATGTATGGAAGGTTGTCGCCCAAAAAAAGATTCAGATCGACATATTCATGTTCAGAAGAACTAAAAAGACCGAAATAATAAAATTAACTGTTTACATCACACTGATTTGTAATGGGGTTTTTTTTTTTTTAAGTAGAGTATCTAACTCACAGCACATCCCCTATTTCTACTGTTTATTACCGTTTGGAAGTTATTTGAGGTTATTTAACTTGTTAAACAGAAAACCAACAGTTTGGAAGATTTGGGGGATTTTTTCATAAAACAAGACTGGTGCATGAATTGTATCTCAATTCTGAATGTGAGTGAAAGAAGAATATGTTAATACTACTACTGCTAAAAATGCTTTACAAGCCCTGCATTCAAAATTAAGTAAAAGTACAAAAGGATTCACATCAAAATGCAATTAATGTTCCACAAGTTAAACTACTAGGCCTAATGGTTTTTGCAGAATGGCCCAATTCAGAATTATAGATATCATATAATTTTTTTCTAATTATTGATGCATACATGTGCTCATCCCTTTCATGTTGCAGCTGTTAAAGATAGAGTTCAGTTTAATTACTTTGAACCAGCGCCATATAGATATATAGATAGACAGTCTATATGGCGCTGCTTTGAACCAGTTCGGTCTCTCCCTTATCCCCCAGCCCTCCCTTTTCTAGCTTCACTAGGTAGGTTTCGTAATTTCGACACTTGTGAAAGTACTTGAAGGCACCCATTTGCGCTCATAGTTTTGTTCAGTCAGTGCTCCCAATACATTTCTTTTAAAGACAAGCTAGATTGTATTCAATGATTAGTGACTTAGAATTCGTACAGGTATTGTCACGGCTACGTCCTGAATATTTCACGTACGTACTAAAAAGTGCGCGGCATAACTGAAAAGTTGAAAGACAAGAGGCTCAGAGTCAGACATACAGTAAATGCTCTTGAGAAATGGAATCATCGTTAACAGTTAACGGGACTACAGACAGCTCTGATGGTAACGTTATTCCGACTTTTTTGCGGCCGTCCTTGGTTAAAGTTAAATACATCTCTCAACAACAAGCAGCTGTGGCGTTTGGCTCATAGGCATAGGCACACAGGCATGAAATGAAATGAAATTCACATGAATAAACTACGTACTGTAGATCGAAAATGCTACTAGCGAAATGCTAAAGCTAACCAGTTACTAGCTAATGTAGCGGTGGCACAGAAGGCAACTTGGAAGAACATAATGACAGTGTTCGGAAAATAAGAGCCGTATTACCGTGGTTATAATAACTATTTGTATAGTTTTAACTATGATATGTTTTGTAGGGTAAAGGTTTATAGCCTACTGTATGACAACCAAAGGAAAGCTTACTGTCTTAATTTACACTTGAAGTGAGTTTGTGTCAAACGCTGACTCACGTCTTTATATTTCCCTCATGCAGTGGTGTAAAGCAACTAAGTACATTTAGTACTGTACTTAAGTATATCATTGTAAATTTCTCTACCTGAGTATTAACATTTATTTAATTTTTACTTAACTACATGGGTGAAATATTGTACTTTTTACTCCACTACATTTATTTGACACTAGTTAGTAGTTACTTTTACATAATTACAACATGATAAAACTCTTTTATGTATTTTATTGGTAAAAACAGAATACTATAATAGTTGATAATATTACGACACTAATGCATTATAAGCTTATAAGTCTTTTTATTTTTAAAACTTACAGTAAAGTAAATTTACCTGATAATACATTTGTACTTTAACTTAAAGAGCCTGTGACACGATTTTCCCCCATCATCCAAACCCATCAATTTGAGTAAATATTGTCCCCTTGAAAACCGTTACTGAACTGATTTTGGATATTTGTACTTTGATAACCATTAATCTGCCCTTCAATGTTGACCATTTCCTGGATCTTCTCGGGGATTCTTCAAGTCCCGCCAAATTATGGGTGACGTCAATGCGGGCACAGCGCTCCAGCTGCACCGTTCAGGATCCCAGCATCTGCATGTAAACGCACGATGGCGCACACAGCAGCAAGCTCAGACAGCGATGACAGTTTAATTTTGAACGTGTCTGAGAGCTCATATGAGGCTGAAGGATCGGTTTATTTTGTATCTGTTAGAAGTTTAGGAATTAGGTGCGTCAATATGGGCGATCATACGGTCATGTAGCCAGTGGTGGACTGGGACTAAAAATCAGCCCGGGACTCTCGACCGGCCCACTTCGGTACCACTAGTAAATTGTCAACGGGGGGAGTGGGGGATGTGCTAGTGACTTATCCGACCGGCCCACTTCGGTACCGGCCCATCGGGATTCGTCCCGATGGCCAGTCCGCCACTGCACCCAGCCCAGCCCACGTAAACTGTCAACGGGGGGAGCCTCGCTGCGGGGAAACGGTGGACCTAGTGTCCCGATCGGAGTCGGAATAATAATAATAATAATAATAATAATAATCCGTGCATTTTATCCATTAATTTCCCCAACATTGTGGGAAA
>NW_011336151.1:0-4134 GCF_000735185.1 Notothenia coriiceps
ATAGATCTCTCTATTTGCTCTACAAGTAGGTGAGGACCCTCCTAGAGGAGGTGAGGACCCCCCTAGAGGGTGTGAGGTCCACTCCCAATTTATGAAAATAGCACTTTACTACTGCACCCTCTCTAATCTCAGGTGCACCCTGAGTCATTTTTTTCTGGAACCGGGCCTGTTCTGGGATATGTGTTGCTGAACTTTCTTAAGGGACAACAACATGTCCCTTCTTCATCCATACTTTATTTATGACTACCTCTGTCCCTATCTCTTCCTCTCAGTCGTCCACATTCATAAAAACGCTCACTTTTCTGAACTTTTCTGTTCAGTGTCTTCTTCTGGTGGTCCCTCCTTCCTCCTCTCCAACTCTCTGTCACCTGCTTTTTGTCAAAGTAAGGGCAGGCTTTTAGTTGGTTATAAAACTCTCATGAATTATGAACGTCCGCTGTCCGTTGGCCTGGACAGAAACACATCTCACTGTCTCTCGCCTGCCTCTCTGTTGAAGCAGCTCAGAAAGGAGAGGTAGAGCAATCCAGTCAGAAACACCTTGTTCCGCAGACCTTTGGAATGAATTATTGAAACTTTCTGACCTCCATTGGCATCCAGAAGTGTGTGTGTGATGCACACAGATCCCCCATCCTCTGGCCTCGGTCCAAACACACCGCAGGTACTGACACAAGAGAAACCTAGTCAGCACTCAAGTACAGCCTGCAGACCGATTTCAGGGCAAACTGAAGATTATTCCACGAGGATCAAAAGGTTTGATCTGCATTTTGCAAACGCTTCTGTTTAGTAGTATAATTATGCATTTATCTCACAAGAGAAACATTGCTCTAACAACTTTTTAGCCCTAATGGATCAGCATATTCTTGTAATTTTGAAAACAATTAAATAATTGTAAAACATAGTTTGACAGCATACGACTCTTCAAGTGTTTAACAGATTGTCCCTATTCGGAAATAAATACTCCCTAATTATATTGTCCAAAACAGACCTCTAGGGATGAGACCCATACTTTTTTTAAAACATTACACTCTGAGCTAATACTTGGGTGCATCCGTTTATCCATCCTGGTGCTCTCCACTCAAATTAAACATTGTTGATCTTCATACACATAGTGTTATATTTCTACAGGTACATTTAAGTGTAGTCCTGTCGTCTATTATAATCTGTGATTTATCATGATTAATCACAAGTTTAAAATATGTGCCTTTTTAATGCCTGCAATTCATGGTACAAATATCTGCTGGAAATACAGCAGGAAGATGGGATGAAACTGTGATGTCATTGATTTGCAATAAGGAGGCCCTATTCAGCTTTTTGGGTTTTCCCTCTCCTGTAGTGTGGTCTGTTTGTGTACATGAACAGTAAATGGTCTGCAAAGGATAAAATCCCTGTGTTCCCTCCAGAGGGAGTTTCTCTCCCACACACTCCCCTCGGCCTGAAAAGCCTCCACTGGACTGTTTACTTCAGTAGCATAGTGACATTACTATTTAACACTTGTGCTGCTATTGTCTATCGCTCCAACACATCTTACATGATTAGGTTAATGGGCAGGACATTTTCGACACATCTCTAAGCCATTGACTAATCACAACAGAGCCTGCCAGCTAACCAATCAGAGCAGACTGGGCTCTGGTTTCAGACAGAGGTTGAAAAGAGGTGCAGCAGCACAGGCAGTATGAGAAAAATAAAGAGCTTTTTGAACATTAAAGCAAGGAGACATGTCCCAGAGACACTACATACAAATATGAACATACACAAATATCTGCATCATATATCCTCTTCAAAAATTAATTATATTGTAATTTCTTTTCTAGACACAATATATTTTATGCGTGTACAAATGTACAGTATGTGAAAGGTCATATTCATGGAAAAATTAGCTGGATATGCTTGGAACAAAAAGCAGCCCTGATGAATGATTTGGTGATAGAAACCATTTATTGAATTCCATGAGCCAATTCCATAATTCTTTGCCTGAATATACTGTATCTAAATTGGGCTATTTTTAAGGAAAGCGCGAAGGTGAAGAATACAGTAAGGAGGATTCTAATCCTGGCAATGTGAGGAGAGGCTGTCAGCTACCTTATGTCATCAGACAGCAGCAGAACAATATGGCTGGGAGCAGCGTGAATGCAAAGTAAGCCAGCTAACGAGATGAGCCGAGCTGCTGGCAAATACATGCAGATGATCCCTCGTCTTAGCATTCGAGCCAGCTGCCGTGCATAGAAAGAGTTGAGAGCTCCAGTATGGATTAGCGGGGTTGGGAGTTGCTTATGCTCTTCAGGAGAACACAGATCAGCGCCACACCGGATTACACGGCTGGGGAAAAGACTATACACACTTGAATGCGCGTGAGAGAGGGATGAACAGGAAGAACAAGCTCACAGCAGCAAAGGTAATTAGAGAAGTCTACCTTCACTCTTTCTGACAGTCAGACAGACAGATGTGCCTGTGGAATATTACTGTTTGCTTCAAAACATAAACCATTCCAATGTCACCAAAACAAATTCCTGTGTTTTTATTGTAACTCGGTAATTAGTGTGTGTGAGATTCTAGTTTTAATTACCACGGAGAGGGGAGTTAATCACAGTGGCCTGTTGTTCGACACTAAATGTGATTGTTCGCTGATATTGCAACACACACAGTAATTCAATTACACCCTTAATGAATATGGATAATGCAGTAATATGATGCCTAACATAATAGATCAGGCATGTGATTAGTAAGATGATTCTGCAATTGAACGTAGATCAATATGATATACAATTTATCCTTTATGTTTTCATTACTGGGGATAGTTTACCCAACATGAAAAAGTGTTGTGAACTCCACAAATATAACATTTAATATTCATGACTGCACAAAGTCCCTTGACCCATCTCAGCAACAGTATGTTCTCCTTAGCAGCGGTGTATTAGCAATAATTCCAAACCTCTGAAATGTCCAAATGTATCAATCCAAATTGAGTGTTCAAAACTGTGTTATAATTAAAAAATAAGTATATCATTTCAATAATACAATTGGTAATTTTGTGATTTTTCCCAAATTATACCAAAAACATAAAGTTTGTGTTTCAAGTCTGATTTATGTTCTTACTGTTTACTGTAGAGCTTCACTATCGGCCAAAAACCATAAAGATAATAACAATGACCTGCATAGCTGCACCAGGATTAGATCTTTATTGAGTCAATCTGTGCTGTAAATGTGTGCTTTCACGCCACAGCTGAAAATAGTTCTCATAACTACAGTGATGGCATGATTACTGAACATTGCTATGCCTACATTGTGCCACTCATATAGACGTGTGCAAACCAGGAAGAGATGCAACAAACCACAAATAATGATAAAATGACCATAAAGGGACAAATCACATCAACTACAAAGAGACGTAAAACAGGTGTAGAAAGACACAAGAAAAGAACACAATGAGACTCACAAACGCCTTGAAGAAAAACCAAAACAACTACAAAGACGCTTTACTACAAGTACACAAAAGCCAACTACGAAAGAGGAAGACAACTATAGACACATATAACTACAAAAAGACCAAGCAGTTAGAAATTGTCAGAGAATAAAGACAAAGAGACACAATATGAACAAAAAAAAGGGGATATAACAAGAGGCTAAACAACGATACCGGATTTGTGTCTTGCTCCTATTTAAGAGACATGCTAAGTCCTTTTAGAGCAGGGGTCTCCAACCTTTTTTAGGATGAGAGCTACTTTCAAAAAATAAAACAAGTCGTGAGCTACTTTTACTCCTCTTTTTTTGTTTTTTGCAGTGCAGTATCAGCACTTTTTAACATTATTATATGCTTACCTTTAACCTTTGTGTGCTGTTTGGGTCTGTGGGACCCGTTTTCAGTGTTTACTAAAAGAAAATGTATGCAATTTAATTATTTTAACCTGCTTTATTTGGGGGCATGCACCCCTGGGAAGATATTTTTTTTTTTAAGTTGAAGTGAAATGCATCAATCTTTGAGCACAACGTGAATTTATGGATACAGCTCTCAACACTCATATGAAAGGGAGCTGTATACTTTTCAATAATCCAAACATCTTTAGAACACACAGGGAGGCGTGTGGCGCAGTGGAGTAGTGCGTTGGTGTTCGGATCAGGGGAGCACAGGTTCAAACC
>NW_011336152.1:0-20519 GCF_000735185.1 Notothenia coriiceps
TTTGTATTCATTGTTCATCTGACAAAGGTAGGACAAAAAGTGCATAAAAACACAACAAATTAGCATTCATTTAACAGAATCTGAAAAAAAAGTGCACAGTTGTAGCATTACATTTGTTTGCTTTAGAAGTCAAATATTCAGGTTATTTTTTTTGAACCAGGCACATCACAAAGTGCATTTACTGAATACAATAATAGCAGTCTTAATAAATGTCCTCACACACAAAAAAAAAAGCTAAAGAGCTCCAATGCAACACAAAGAGGTAGTACTGTAGCAATACTATTTTTTCACTTTTCAAGTAATAACAACAAAATCATACGTTTTGGTCACATTTAACCCAGACACATTACAAAGTGCATTTAAATGAATACAGAAAGAACTGTCAAGTTACCCTTCAGTGCACAAACCCATAACAAGGGATACGGGTAACTATATGAATGAATACTACACTACACGTCTACTATAGTAAACTAGGTGCTTACTATCACCTCATTTGTGATTTGTCATCGCTGACTTTCTCAATGGGAGAAGGGAATTTTTTGTTTTGAACAAGAGCAGTGATTTTTGGCTCATAGGATGTCAATGCAATCCTAAGACATTGGTGAAGAGTGCTGTCAGTCAGGGAGCAGCGAGTGCTACTTTTGATTGAGTTCATGTGTGAAAAGCTTGATTCACATGTGTATGTTGATCCAAACATACTGAGCACACAGATCGCTACTTTCTGAACGTTAGGGAACTGCTGTTTTTTGACATCACTCCAAAACTTCGCTGGCCCGTTAGTGCGCTGCGCTTGTGCGTCCGTTGCTGCATGTCAATAAGTTCCAGTGTATATTTCCCCTTGTCGATGCAGGGGACCACTTCCTTTGCTCTGGTTGATACGTCCCCCTCTATTGCAACAGTGAAGGGGTCTCTGGCAAAGCCCATCACCTCTGTCGGCAGAGCAAGTCCATCCAATTGACCGGCAAAGTTCTCTTTCAACCTCGCAATGAAATCTGTCATCACATCCGTGATTTGTGCCGGAGATGTGATGTGTTTGGGGAGCGTCGGGAAATGCAGCATCCGACCCGTGCTGAAGTCGGTCGCGAAAAGGTCCAGCTTGACTTGGATCTGCTCCACAAGATCAATGACCGTTTTGTCTCTGTTTACGCTTCAGAGTTGAGAAAGACATGTTTTAGAGTTGCTATCATAGGACCACCGTTACTAGCACCACTAGATGCACTTTCAAAAAACGTGCTGCGTTGTGGTTTGGTGGTTTCTATGCAACGCGGAGTGTTGCGTTCATGGTCTGTACTAGTGTAGGAATTTGGCTACGGGAGGCTGGGACACTCGGGAGTTGGTTCTGGGCCGCATCTGGCCCGCGGGCCGCCAGTTGAATAGGCCTGACCTAGGGTGACCAGATGTCACGCTCTGTGCAGGACTGCGCAGCATTTTCACGACTTTTGGTGCGTCCTCAAATTGAGGCAATGTCCCGCATATTTCATTTTGATTGGCCAAAACGCTTCTGCGGAGAAAGGCCGGCTCGGTTCGCTGACGGCCGGCCCCGCCCTTTATTATATGTTTTAAACGGCATCATGAAAGTCGCGCTGACAGGCGACTCATGTCCACAGTGTACGCCCCCCCAGTAGTACAATAGTAGAGGCACAACATATGGACCTGAAAATGAGCATAGGGCCACTTTTAATCTTTTAAAGTCCTAAAAATGCTAAAACCTAGAAAGTGTGTTTTATGTTTTATGAATCGTTTTTATCTGAAAATTCCAAATAAAAATCCCCCAAAGAATTTATGAAATGCACACAGTTAAGGATTTTGATTCTAACAACAATAAACATTCTGGTAATGGCCCTAACCCTAACTAATTCAAGCCATTCTTTAAATCAATGTTGCCTTTTGTTAAGTTTTATTTTCTGAGTGGCAATAAATACGTCCTAAAAGGAACCCTGGTTAATATACTACACAGTTAAGAAATTCCAGACACGTTTTAATGTTCATCTGCACCTCAAGTTTATTACACATTAATTCTCACCCTAACACATTTCATAAAAATTAAATGAGGCTAATTTAATGCAATATGATAATGCAGTATTGCACCATGTGCCATTATTAAGTTAAGCATGCACTAGCACCTGTTAAACTCAAATATATTATATCCTCACATGACGTGAACATGTGGCTAGATCACCACTACATGAAATACAGACTTAATAAAAAACATCTTTAGAGTAAATGCATTTGCCTCGAGGGATGCTGTTGCCTATTAATTAACCTGTCAATGTCTAGGCCCAATTCTTTGATGTTACAAAAGCCACCAGGAGACGGTGTGTTTTTGAACTTGATAACTTTGTTGAAACAATCGGAGCTCAGGGGCCAATCCTGTTAGCAGGCGGGGAGTTGTCTGCCAGTATGTGGTGCAGCAAGGGATCCTGGGATATTTACACTCACTGCATGCAGTGCTGAGCTCCGTGCCCAGAAGAAAACAAGAGGTTTTTTACCCAACCAGAGAGTACTCTGATTTGTTCTTCTCCACTTTGCATTAGTATAATGCCGCTGATCTCTGTGCTGATCTCTCATGCATCATCGATCAGACTCTAATATTTGCTTTAGCTAATTTAACTACACAGGTTATTTTGTACATTTCAAATAGGTGGCTCATCTCTTTCTTGATAGCCTGAGCCTGGAGCCCTTACATGACTCCTGTAAAGAGGATGAACAGGGGACAGAAATTCTGAGCAGAATTAATTCCACTGCAGAGGCAACATGTCCTTTAGCCTGGAGGACTGAAGTCTTCTGATAGGGTCCTGTTAATAACAGTAAATTAAAGTTGCCAAAAATAGGGCATTTTTTCTATGTAACTTAATAAGGTCTATTTAAGTTCAGCATTTGGTATGACTTAATTTATTTTGGGAATTATGGAGCATCGACAGCCTTTCACATAGCTCACTAAGCCACATGTTTTACACACACTAATTAGTTTAGTGCAAATAACATGTTTTGTATGGATAAATAAAAGATATCATTCTGCAGAAACTGTTATGTTTTGCTTGAGAAAAGAGTGTTCTGTGATGCTGATACTTTGCACATACAGCGGCACCGTGCTCCGTCAGTGAGTGGATGAACGGAGGGTGAGGGGAAGTGTATGTGCCAGAGAGCAGAGGAAGTAATGGCTGATTCACTCGTATTGATCTTTATATATACAGCTTTTGATGTACCGCCTTATTAAAACCTCGCAAATGTACAGTTTTGTTATATGTGTCTGCGGGATATTGAGAATTATTTTATTTTTATTCTCAGTCAATAAAAGCATCACATCAGTATGGCTACAAATAACACATTTTCTTTAATCCTAATAATTCCTATTACCGGTACACCCAAAACAGACGAGTGAATAAAAGATGTTCATGTCATAATATATAAGACAGAATCATGTTTTTATGTAACAGTCAGTTGCATGCAGCCAAACTTTGAATTTGATCTCATATTCACTTTAAACCTACAGCTACATTCATATTTGACTAACCATTTCCAGATATTCATGAGAGAGGACCCTAGTTTTAGTATCAGGAAACTTTTCTCTGAGATTCATGCGTGAACTATTTCCCATTACCTGTGCCGACGAGTCTGACACGAAGAGATATCTTCCTATTGCCTTCACACTCCATCTGTTTCCCCTTACTGATCATTTAAACTCTCTTAGTGTTTGATAAACACTGAAAAAGGTATTTGCTGTTAAAATCAGCAAAAGGTAGATTCCTCCTGAGGCCCAGCCATCCATTCCCTCAATGAATTATGTACATATCGTCTGTAAATAACCTCTGAAATAAAACACCTGTTGCTTCTCGTTTTTTGTCAAATTTTGTCAAAAGGTACAGTCATTACATGTCTGTGAGTTGCATTTATTTCAGAGCAAATGAGCGAAGATGTTGGTAAAAAGCAACCCCTTTCCCCACTATTACAATTCTAAGCATCACAGGCTGGCTAAACTTGTTCCTGTTTTCCCAACAGCTATAACATAACTGGTTGGTGTGATGGTCCACAGCTATAGTCTGATAACACCATATGCCTGGATGGAGAGGACAGCCTCAGATTCTGTCTTTAATCATTCAGCTCCACATTCCCCTCGCAACCAGTTATGCAAATGGAGGACCAATCATAAAAGCTAATGGGGCAGGGAATGGTAAACCAACTGGCCATAGAAAGAGAGGTGAGGCTGAATTTCTCCTCAAGGTTCAGGTCTCATTTGGATGCCCACCGTGATGACAAAACACAGCAGCAACACAAGCACTAGGAAAAGTGCAAGCCTCGGAAATGAAACTGAGGTGATGGTTTCCCAAAGTGTCATATTTCTACAGTTCATTCAAAGGCCAGCGCTGCCTCTCATACGACTGACCTGCGCAGGGAAAATGGAAAATGTGCAGTACCAGCACCTTAAGCAGCACAATGCTGCATGCCTGTAATATGAGAGGCATTATTCTCCAAAAATGGGACTTAAGAGCCCGATGAGAGCCTGCACTCCCCCATTTTGGAGCAACATAACCTGACAGTGGTGACCTCTGTTCTAGCAGGAGAGTGGCTCATTACATGGCTTTCAGTGTTTTTGTGTCATTTTCCCTGAGATAGACATCGCTATGCTAGTCTATAATCTGTAAAGTCACATCAAAGCCCCAACATCCAGGGCCGTCCCTACCTATAGGCCGATCATGCAGACTGCGTGGGGCCTCACCTTACGGAGGGGGCCTCAACTGAGCCAAAAAGGCGGCGCAATTAGTGTTAGTTTCGCTGCTGCGAGGTTCCACTAGCTCGCGAAACGGAGGGCCTCATCATATAACTTTGTGTGGGGCCTCATGTTGGCCAACATCACAGTCTGTAGTTTCTTTCGGGAAGTTATTCACTATAATCGCCAGAGGATCACACCCTTTAGTGTTGTACCTCTTTTGTGAATGCATTACAAAAATACACATTGTGACAAAAGTAATTTGCATATTTTGAAAAACCTTTTTTACACTCCTGTTTTGAGATTGAAATGAATGCAGCGTGTTTTCTCCTCAGCTACCTCATCTTGTGTACCTGAGAAGCTTGTCAATTATCTTTCTGTTCTCACTCTGATCACAATGGATTATGTTGGAATTGACGCTGTAAGAAATGTATCTGTCAACACAAGGTGAAATAATTCTCTGCTTTCTCGAAATACATACTGGGTGTGTATGTCCGTGTGTGTGGTTGGTGTGGGGCGGACTCCAGCGGGGTGGTCTTGATGGACTCACTGGAGGCGGGGGCCGCAGCTGCAGCTGCCGGCTCCGTCACATTTCCCCTGACAGGTGTGAACAAAGGACCCCGAGAAATGTCACTGCGGCGTTATTCACCGCTTGCATTCTGGAATAAAACTGCCTTCACACATTATGCAAATCATATTGACAGCATATCTAATGCTTTTATTAGGCTAATTATGCCTAAGGTCAAATCTTTCCATAGTCAAATATCAGTACCCACACAAACCAAGTGTCTATGTTAACAAATGCTTAATATTTTAGGACAGCTTAGCATGTAGCACTTTATGTCCATGAAAAAATAGGTGTTATTGATTTCTGCCCATAAAGTGAGCACCAGTCAGGGGCCATTCTCAATGTTTAGCACGACAGCAGTGATGAATAGCAAATATATGGAAAGATGTGTCTTTGAATGTTTTTTTCATCAAATTTAGGAGACAAACTTGATGATTGAACACATCTCTCCATCATGTGAGAGTATGATGAAAGAGAGAAGACGTTGATCACAGACGGGGTTTGTCCTCAGTCGAGATTTGCTGTTGTCAAAGTTCAAACAAGGCATGTATATTTAATAGGCTTGAGATGCTGCAAAGTAGTCTATTTAACAGCAGGCTGTATTAAAAATATATAAAGCAGAATAAAAGGTTGTGTATTCTTTAAATTAGTCAGCTTTGTTCAGGTCAAAATGTTACATTTCTGTAAGGATGTCAAACCCCTCTAGTCAGCTTTTTATAAATTACTGAAGCTATTTTGTTTCCGAGAATGAACCTCATATGAACTGAGGTGATTTAAAAGGGATATATTTTTCACATTTTAATGTCTGTACTTGTGTATTTAGTTCTTACTGTAAAAAACATGTTTTTCTTATACTGTCGGTCTAAAAAGCCCTGTGTTAGCGGCTTCTCTTTAAGCCCTCTGGTGCACTTTTTAAAGGTAGTTATGGTGGAGATTCTGAGAAAGGGTGTGAATTATTCTATGGGCCTGCATATGCCATAGGAGAGGGAGAGAAATATAAATAGCTTGTCGGATCCTGTACTTTCTTACAGCCCACAACAAATCTGACTGGATTGTATTAATTTACAGCACAAGCTCTGAATGTGAGTTTTCTTCTCATATTTGTCTTTAAAAGGATTTTAAAATGGGTCAAAAACCTTTCATGGAGAAATAATTGAGTCAGTTTGTGCAAGCTTGTCTCAACTGCAAAGAGTTTTTAATAAAGAACAGTAAGGGAAGTGCAGGACTTCATAAATGTAATACGTTACCTTTCATAATGTGGAAAATGTTATAATTTATGATGCGTGGCATATAGTGAAGCATATATTGCCACCCCCTCCCCCCCCCCCCTTCTGGAGTGGGGCAAAATCCCCAAAGTGCTCATTGCCACAGGCATATTCTTATAGCCTTTGGCACTATAACTAAAAACATATATATTCGTGTTGGCAGTGACATCTCTAATACAACTCCATTGCACCTTCTGTAAACTTTATCGCAAAAACATTTTTGAAATAAAGTTAAATTCAAAACATTAAATTTTTCAAATGTACTTTCTAAGGAACTTCTGAGTTTTCGATGGTCGACAATAGGTACATCTGAGAGGTAGTGATTAGATAAACACTGTATGATTGATATTGGTTTAGACAGTAGAATGTATGTGCTTCAGTCCGAACGAAGCCATTCCAAAGGACTTCAGAAATGCAGCAGAGAGTTTGTTTCCTTTGTCCTCGCAGAATCCTGCAGCTGTGTGTGTTTTCAGTCTGACATACAAAGCCTGAAGACGGCCTGACATAATTATTTTGGTTACAGAACCTCTGTGCCCATTATGAATACTATTATGTAGATCAGGCTTGGGAAATGTATTTCCACGTTGTGCATCTGGATCAGGACACGGATGGCCTCTCATTTCATTTATCCACACAAATAAGCCTGCCAATCCAAATGCTTTTAACTTGAGGAGATTTTTTTGTTGTTGCATATTTCCCAGAAAGATTTGTCTTCTTTCATATTTTCTCCAACCAAAAAAACTGATATAATTGCCCCCCCAGACACCAACTGACACACACCACCACACCGCTGGCAAAGCATGAAAACGCAATGACTATTGCTGTCAGGGCAAAACATATTTAACCTCAGGTTTTCATAGTCACTTCCTATTTAAAAGTTCCTTTTGGAAGAGCTTGAATGCTGCAGTTGTTTGGCATACTGAATCTCATTTGGATGTAACACAGGAAGACAAAGACAGACACAAACAAAACCCCTTTTATTGGATGACTCACATTCCTATGATCCCTCCTGGCTTAAGTGGAGTTTTATACACTGTTGTTCTACATGTGCAAATCCATTGTTTATTGGCAAGAAACGTCAGACCAGTACACGTGCATGCAGTGGAGCAGAATAAAAATGATAATTCTAATGCACACTAGCTTTCACTGCGTTGATTTGGCTACCGCACTTGCAAAATGAAAAAAAAGAATTATAATATACTTCTTTTTAAGTCACTTCAATACAATGCCGCTGATTGTTGGCAGCAGTTAAACAATGGAAAAGAAAAGTAATAGCTCTCAGCTTTGATAAGTGACGTCCCAGTGCAGCAAATACAGCTTTTATTTGGGATGGGGGATGCTGTAAAAAATAATTAAATCTGCATAAAACGTCCTACATGGAAGGAAGAAGAAGCAACTTTCAAGAGCAGCAGCCGGCTCAGATTTTCTTTTCTTTTTAACTCAGCTTGAATGATAAACATTAACCTGACGGGAACAATAGGAAATATTTTGTGAAATAAAGAAATAGATAAATAACAGCTGACATTTTAAAAATATAATTTGCTCTCAGAAGAGTTTGATCAGAAAACAGAGCTCGTTGAACACTAGCTCTTTTCATCATGACGTTTTGTTTCAGGAATAGCGCAGCTATACTGCCTGCCAACTCCCAGCTAACACTGCATGTTTTGTTTTATCAAATAAAACAAAAGATGATATTTCAGTCTCTGTGGCTGCACCACAAAGGTGCTTGGATGGGAATTGACTGCATGAAATAAATCCGATGCAGCTGGAGGGACAGGGTTATGCTGTAACAATGGAAATCGTTTTTTAAATAATTTTGTTTTAAAAAAAGATATGTGTGATACTTTGTCATTATGTTCACACAATTTGCAGTTCTCAGCTTTAGACGTTTAAATACGGCTCCTTAGTTTTGAGGGATAGTGCAGGCCGGTCCTAATTGTTCTATAATTAACACAACAGCATATGGGCAGAGGCCTTTGTTTTCATAGATACACTGAAACATTAAAAACACTTTGGTTGAATACCCATATCTTCAGTTTGATGCAGTCAGCGAGTGCCCGCATGGACACCTAAGACATCCCCATTCATTGTTTGGCTAATTAGAGGGTAGTTGGTGTGTCTGAATAAACTAAAGTAATTAGTCATAGATTTATGGTTGGAGGTCTGCTGAGACAACACTTGCATCTAATGAAAGGGATTATTGTCTTTATAAGGAAGGGGAGACTGCTTTTCAATTAGATTTAATGACATTTCTTCAGAGTGGGGCAGCAGAAGGACACATACAAATGTGATTCAGTACAAGCTGAATTTTTAGAACATGACATTATTTTTCAAACTGCCCTTGATCCCACCAGTAACTTCTGCTCTTTTGTGATTACACATACATGTCTCAGAAATTCTTGTCTACAGAGAAGTGCATGTCAAACTGGATCTCCTGAAGTTTCCCAATTTCAATAACACTGTGTGTCAAGGCCAATGTGTTCTTTTTGTTACAATGCAATAGTGTTTTGTCATCAGGGATGTAACTAGTTATCATTCACTTATCATCAGAGTGTTCCTGTTTAAACAGGGGAGGTAAATGAGATAAATCAGCAGGGGAAGGACACAGTAATGATAGGGCTGTAGGAATGCTCCAACGCAAATAGAAAAGAGCAGCTCTCACTGCTAATTTGTAGTTTGGCGGTAAGTAAATTGTTGATAATTCTAATGGCATTCTTGAAATAGGACAGGCTGTTAATTCAATGAAACGTACTCAATAGAAAGCAGAATTATTTATACTAACTGTTCTTCTACGCACGAAAAGTTTATTATTCCGCCGACTTATTTTGCCGCGCTTCTTCTCCCGCATTGAACATCGCAGAAACTCCGTTCAAACATCAAAACGTTCAGCTCAGTCGGGAATCGATGGCTATTACTTTTCTCATTCATAACTTCATAATTCCAGAGATACATCCCATAATTCATCACATTTTTAACATTTTAACTTTAACATTGCGCAGCTCGTTAAGGCAGAGTGCGTGATGTCAGAGTTAGAGTGGAGGACAGTTTGAAATTTGCCTTCATATATATTTTTAAAACTGCCATAATTCCCAAACCCTACATTCCTGAGACATAATTTTTCATGACAAACGTAGGAAAACATCCCGTAGCTTGAAAAATGACAAATAATTAAGCAAAAAATGATTAAACAAAATTCTTTTTGAGGGCATGAAGTGACAAAAACGTTCAACATTCCTCCATTAAAGCCCATTGTAATTTCAGGCTGATATTTCCTCACGGCGGCAGCAGTTAAACTGCCAAAAAGGCCACATTATTAATCCGAAACTACACAAAAATTACACTTCAGATACTCAACTTCCTTGACATGCTTCACGTTTTCAAATTTCACAGATATCTGTTACGGTTCTTCCACAAAACGCTCACATGTAAGAGGTTCATCTCTCATTCAGAACAATGAAGCCTTTGAAGTCTAGGCACCTCGTTAGCTCAGCTATAAACACCTGTGCAATGGAACACGATGATGTCATCACTCCAACTGACATGCTCAGAGCAGCAGACTTCAGATAGCAGTGTGCAAACAGTCCAGCCGTGAAGACATCTACAGGACAGTTTTGAGATTTCTTCAAATGCCGTTGTCATGGCAACACAATGCTCGCCTTGAAACACGGTTTTCTCATAACTTCAGTGAAAATACTCCAAATAGCCCAGAACTTCACAGGTTTGGTAACGATGCAGCCATCCACGCATCTAAGCGTAGTATGGGGTGTCATCAAATGTCGTTGCCATGGCGACGGACCACTCGCCATGAAACACGATGTGGCTGTAAGTCCCATCGGCACGGTCCAATCGTCCCCCAATCTTCACTTGTATATCACCGGTCCATGCCTCAACAGCTCTATGCCAAATCTGAGATCTCACCATATGCTGTTTCCATGTAAACGCATCCCTCGCCATAAAACATGATGTCGCTATAACTCCTATGCAAATGTTCAAAAAGTGCTCAAACTTCACAAGTGTGCTAACAGTCCAGCCGTGAAGACATCTACGGGACATGCCGTTGCCATGGCAACACATTGTCCGCCATGAAACACGGTTTTCTCATAAGTTCAGTGAAAATGCACCAAATGGCCCAAAACTTCACAGGTTTGGTAACGATGCAGCCATCAACGCATCTAAGCGTATTATGGGATGTCATCAAATGCTGTTGGCATGGCGACAGATCCTTCGCCATCAAGTTAGTTCAAAAGTTTGCATTTCAAATATTCTGGTGCTTTTCCAAGCGTTTTTACTTTCTTTTCTTCTCTCATCACACATTCAAGCCCCCAGTGTTCATGTATCATTTCAATCTAAATTATTCACTTTTTTTCTTACACATTACATTTCAACAGTTTAGCGTCAGATTTTCAGCATAAAGCATTCCCACTAGCAATTTCTTCAGGAATTGCATTCTCTAGTTTTCATTGCTGTTGCCGGCCACTATTGCTCATGTAAACCTACTACTGCTGCGCCCCCTGTAATCTCAGATGCACCCGGAGTCATTTTGTTATTATCCGTGTAATCTCAGATGCACCCTGAGTCATTTTGTTCTGGAACCGGGCCTGTACATGGCCATATACTAAACAAACNTTCTCTCATCACACATTCAAGCCCCCAGTGTTCATGTATCATTTCAATCTAAATTATTCACTTTCTTCTTACACATTACATTTCAGCATAGCAGTTTAGCGTCAGCTTTTCAGCATAAAGCATTCCCACTAGCAATTTCTTCAGGAATTGCATTCTCTAGTTTAGTCAGTTACTAAAAAGCAGGTTATTTTTGATTATTCAGCACAAAAACAGTTATAGCAGTATTAGCACATTCAGAGAGACATACAGAGACATTCAAGAAAGACTGATGGGTGTGATAAACGTAACCTTACTGGCGGAGGTAAAAACGATATATGTGGTTCAGATAAGGTACACTTCACAGCAGTTTCAGCAATGTAAGGCAGTTAAAAATGTCCTGAAAGAGTTGTCAAATCTTCAAGTGGAGCGACAGATCATGAAAATCCAATGGCAGGCATTTCCCCTCGCCAGACCTCTGGAAATATATGACATAAGGACATTTTAATGAGAAAAATATTATGAGCTGAATGTTTTCAAACTAATCTCCAGACCCAGACCGGCAAAGCACGATGTAGAGAAAAATACAATTTCAAAGTCCTTAAGGTGTTTTTTGAACAGGTAATTTCCAGGGATTTCATGTTTAATATTGACAACAACAAGTAAGCAACATATGCTGATTGTAAACGTCGTGTATTCTACATGTACGCCTTTCAAGGAAAGAAAATAAATTGCATTTTTATATGGGTGACATAGATATAACTATAATTCTTGCATAACAATAAAGAATTTAGGATAATTTGTGCAAGTGATTTTGTAAATTAGGATATGAAAGCTTAATCATTAGTGGACATTACATTAAAGAACCCGAGCAAATAAAGCCCACACTGTAACCTCCTAAAGACGTCAGTGACAAGTGAAGCTACTGCAAAGGACAAAGTGAAGACTAGGATGAATTCTTTCATTTGACTGTGGCCTGTGTGTGTGCAGAGGAAAATTACACTGTGTCATGATGAGGTAAAATGTTTTGATATCACTGTGTTTCATCATCTATTCTTAGCCAACTCAGGAGAGTCTTGTCTTTGACTACATCCAGTGGAAGAAAGGAAAGGGTTCAGGTGCCAAACTGTCGTGACATTTTTAAGGTTGAAGCTGTGATATTATATATAGTATGACTCTATCTCCTCAGCACATGAAAGGATATCCTTTCTGTGTGAAATTGAAGCATGACAGAATACCCCAAATCTGTCACTGTGTTTTGATTGACTCAATTGTGAACGGTATTTTCAGTGCCCTGTTTTGATGGAAGCTTAAATAATACAGGCTAACTAACAGATATCAGGTTAAACTAAAACTACATGTTGTCCTTAGTTAGCAGTTTAAGGACTGATTTGTAAAAGGTGTATTAAGTAACATGAAACCCTTATTTGGAAATAACAGCATTCATTAAATGGACTGAATCAACATGTTTCCTCATTTAAAATATTACAATTATTTTACTGATAAAGTGAGTAATTTGAACCAGTTTCATCCCATCAACTTTTTTAAACAGTATTATATAGTTAAGATTGTCCTCTAGCCGTCTTGAGGTAATACCAACAATGTATTAAAAGTAAAGGAATCTTTTGTGCTCCTTCTGCTTTCAGATTGTAACAGTTCCTTGTCAAATGGCTGTATCTCAGAATTGTTTTTAAAATTGCTTGTGTAATCAATGCGAGAAAAAACCTAAATCCCTCTTGCCCTTAAAACGATTGATCATGATTATTCCAAGATATCTTTAATATCAACATTTCTAGAAAAAAAATAGTGTCCAAGAGATTTCTCTCTGCAATGAATAACAAACACATTTTTCCTGTATCTCAGCACTGCCATCCTCAAGGTTACCAACAACAATGTAATGGCTGTTGATGATGGCATGTGCTCAGTCCTTGTACACCTGGACCTTAGCGCAGCATTTCGCGCAATGGATCACAGCACCCTGTTAGACTGACTGAGGCCCTGGCTGGAGATATCTGGAACAGCCTCACAATGGGTTTCACCTACCTGTCGAATAGGATGTTCTAGCTGTGTTAACATACAATCATAGCCTTCTATTCATACAAAGTATGAGGCTAAATTGAGTATGTGTGCGTTCCATCATAGTACGCAAATCATTTGTACGTGAGAAATGATTGGATGTTAATCAGACTAGTAAGACATTTTGACTATGAGAAATTAGCTTTCTGAACATATTCAACCATAGCAAAATGCACTGCAACTCTTTAGACTGTCCAATGATGGACTTCAAGGCAGACGGTTTTAATAATTTACTGTAGGATAAAATAATTACGAATGATGGTGAGTGCGGTTAAGGTACAGTTAAGAGGAAAAACACTGGAGCTCACATTTAAAATGCACTGTAGAAAAACCAATGAACAGTCTGCTGGTAATGGTATTCTTAATTTAGTAGGCAGTATACAGGACATACAGACTGAGTATGTAATGTGCAATTTCAAACACGCCCTCTGTGTCTCTTCATTTGCTTTCTGTTAAATATGGTATGCCTCAGGGATCGGCTTTGGGACCAAGTTTATTTCTTCCATACAAGCTTCCTTTGGGGAACATTAATCATCTTTTTATAGACTCCAGACTGTACAGAGTTGAGCGGCTAGGCTTTTAATCAAAGAACCTGCTTTATCCAAAAAATCTAAACACATCACTTCTCTTTTAGCTTCTTGGCTCCCAGTATGTGCAGAATAGATTTTCAGATTTTACCGTTTACCTTTAAGGCTCTTTATGCCCTCTCTCCCTGATGTGTATCTGACCTATCAATACTTTAAGACTTCAATATCCTGAGCAGAGGTCTTTTGTCTGTTCTAGAGGCTGCATACTAAACAAGAGCATTTGCTGTCAGAGCCCCAAGACTCTGGAGATCAGGTTGACTGGGACAGTGATCACTTTTTATTTTATTTTCAAAATGGGCTTTTATCAGAGCTCCTTTGCTTATATATATTTTTTAACTTTTAACTATTATTATTTCCTTAATCAAACAATATTTCCCAATTCTTACCTTTTATTCACTATGTTGATATGAGATACTAGTTTTTTTTTTCTTTTGCCGTTTTCTTTTAAACCTGATAGTTGATTTAAGACTTGTTTGTTTTATTGTGCCGCCTTTGTGAAGCACTTTTTGGAATATGACTTTTGCTCCATAGTAACTTGTCAACCTTATTTTCGAACAAGCATTTGTAATTTTTTTGCAATTTTCCAATCAGAGTTTGAAAAACAAATATATATCATTGAGTGCCCTGCAAATTAATCTGTACAAATAATGGTTCCAACCAATGACCACTTTCATTATTCATTTATCTGACGATTAGTGTTACAATCAATACAGTTAGCCACTTAAATGACATTAAATAGTGAACATTTTCAGGAGATCAATGTGAAAATCACTTTTTTATTTCTATTTTGACTAACAATCCAAAAATAAAAAACGATATACAATGTAAAACATATTTACCTGTACTGGTTGAACATCATCATCATTTCCAAACAGTAAAAGTCTTGAGCACTGTTAATGGATATTTTCTCGAGACTATTGAAGCTGGTCCATTAGATATCAACCCACACAAACAAAAGACTCTGATATTAACTGCAGAGTCGTAGGTGAAGCAGTGCAGCGGCCCAAATCTCTTTCAGTAAGGGTTGTTAGTTCCTTTTGATTTGTTTTTGGCCGCCTGTCACCCAAACCCATTCCCTGAAATCACATCACTATAATGGTCTAATCAGCACTTAACGAGCCATGTAACATAAAATCAATGCTGCTTTTCATTTGAGAATGCAGAATATTTGGAGGCGCTGATGAAGAAGTGTGGAAGGTGCAGGAGATGCTGTCGATACAGTGCTGTCGTGGGTGGACCGGGGAGGGGGGCTGCTGAGAGCAGAGGATGCACTTGCCCTTTAAGTTCAGTGATCCTCCTGAGATCCAAGCTTTTACAGCAAAATCCTTTGTTTTGCTGACTAATCGGGTATTGATTTTAACAAGTTGTTAGGCCCAAATAAGGTTGTCAGGACACTGCCAAACATCTATTCTACCTGTAGAGGCTCCAAGAACAGAGAGCTATATATCTCCCATTGCAAGTACCATTCGACTTCTCTTCTTGGTTGTTATCGGAGAATGTTATCAGGATGACACTTAGTTATTTTAGACGTTTTACAGATTTGTATCTAGACATACTGTTTGTTGCATGTGGGTCCTGGGAGTTTGTCTGTGGATATAACACGTGCAATATGCAATCTAGCATCACTCCCACATGCAGGATGTAACTGAATGTGTCAAGCCTTAAAAAAAGGGAAACATACAAATCAGGTTATAGATAAACACTATGGGGATCTCATCCTTGCTGCTCCCGTTGATGTGTAGGAAACAGTTCCTAGATGCTACCTGAATTTACTGCTGCACTGGACTACCTGCTGCCAATGAAATCGAGCAGGTCCTTTGCATTATTCTTGATAGAACTGCAGAGAGAACATAACAAAGCCAGCTTGTTTCCATTTGAGTAGACCTTGGAGCTGCAAATGAATAATATATTGGAGGAAACTCAGGGGTAAATGAATAAATCTGTAGTAGATGGGGATTTCAAAGGAGTGAATTGTGTCATAGAGCTACAGCACCACCTTGCGGTAAAGTAAGATATTGCACGTTATGATGGAGGAACAGCAGGAAAGCAGATTTTAGCAGTTTAACAATCAGATTATACACAACATATCGACACATTTCCTTAAAAAGTGGGTAATTTTTATGTACATTTTAACCTATTATATGCGTCAAAGGTTTGTTGTTTTATTGCAGTAGATTAAAGATAACTGTCTCCTAATTGTTGTATCAAAAGGTCTGATAGTCACCATCTTTCATCTTGAACTTTCAAGACAAAGAAACATGTGATACAGACATCATGACCTCTACTAATTCCCCATTGTATTTTGTACTCAATGAATTGGAAAATAGATTTGTTCTGCTACCCATTAAGATGAGACCATGTGAATAATTGCTCCATCCACGCAGGAGATAATTAATATCAATGACCCCGCTGACTTTTCAGATGCATCATGTTGGGTTTAATGATGATGTGTCATAAGCAGCCGGAGGTGGAGACATCCAGCTCTGTGTTTGCTGCAGTCCCAGACCAGGGGCTCCAGAGCTGACAGGCGAGTCCAGGTGAATAATTGTCCATGGCATCTTATTACATTGCTGGCATGATCTGATTTACCCCAGCAGCAAATGGTGGGAATAGACCCAGTGTCGTTCTGGGTATTGGATTAACGAGGTTTACGCACAAATGGACCTCACACTGACGGCAGATACATCATGGAAGATTAAAGAGGATTTCCATGTGGTTGTAATAGCTGTTCTGCTTGCTTCATTACACTTTTGAATCTCTCCATGTGTTACGCTTTGGTGTTCAAAATATATATTATTTTTTCCACTGTATGTAGAAAATGACACTGGTGGATGGCCATTTGGATTAGGATTAGATCAGGATATTTGTCGTAATTTTACATCAAGAAACATTGCTTGCCTTAAAACAAAAATAATCACTATTGCATCTACTGCTGATGGACAGCAACTGGGATATTGATATGTAAATGCTTAATAAAAAGCAGCAGAAATGTATAATATTTTGATTTTTGTGTCGTTTCTGAGGTTATATTCAGCCTAATTTACTGAATAACTGAACCCACGATGTTTTTGTAATGCTTTTTAAAACCGATTGTATTTATGTATAACTTCTAGTTCGTAAATGTGATTGCATCATCTGAATTCTGCTTTTCCATTAAAATTATAATAATACCTGATTGAAATGTGTAGCTGGTCTTTACAGACTCATAAGAAATTGAATAGAAATACATACATTGTTATACTTCTAACATCAATGAGAATTATATTAAGGCATGAGGATCTTACATGAATTTTAACAAGACATCTATTGACTCAGTAGAACACTAAAAATCCCTGGAGCAATTTTACATTACATTACATGTCACTTGTTAGACGCTTTTATCCAAAGCGATTTACAAACTCAATACTGTGGGCAATCCCCACAGGAGCAATTTGGGGTGAAGTGTCTTGCCCAGGGACACAACGACATGCGGACTGCAGTGGGGTTTGAACCTGTTCTGACCCTGATCTGAACACCAACGCACAATTAACCCACTGCACCACACGCCTCCCTTGCAATAAAATGACTGCTGTGAGACATCGCTATCTGATTTGGGTTACCGTAATCCACGTGACTGAATTAAACGAATGGTGAAAGACCCAAATAGGGGGATTAAACTCATCACTGCATCTGATTGGAAAACATCCAACTGGCAATTGTGATGGTTGCCAACAATCAGAGACAATACATAATGTCTGTGTCCGTATTCAATTTTAGCTGCCCGGAATATACAAGGCAAAGACTCATTCTGAAAACTGCACTGGAACAACTTAACATCAAGGACATGGATTTCAAGGCAATATTCGCAAGTAACTCAAGAAATGAAGTAAACAAGCTGATCTTCAAGTTTCTCAAAAACACTGGTCTGAGGACAAGGATTTAACATGAACAAATAAATCAACAGTAGGTGGCGATATATGCTCCAAGTGGAAGTGATTCGCCATTAAAGCAAAGAAGAAGAAGAAGAAGAAGACCCAAACAGGAAGTGTGTCTCCACACAAGTGACACAACGTGAAAGTCAAGTGTTAGAAAAACGTTTAAAAATACCGTTAAAATTGATGTTTTTTTAACCTTTAAGTTGTCGCAACATGTTGTGCTTTTAGCGGATGCTCGCGTCAAAGTGCAGCGTTTGTTACGATGTTACAAGCTGCAGCTAAAACGCTTTCTGTTGCCACAACCACCTCAGTATCTCGGGGAATATTGTTAAATATTCGAAGTTATTGTAAGAAAACACCAGCAACACTAAGGGTGTCCGAAGCAGTTTCAGGTGCTGAGTTGGGAGCTAATGTCAAAGTACAGGTAATATTCACGCATGCTTTCATCACACGATATGTTCTGCTAATCTGTGCTAACAATTATCCTCCAGTAGCATGCAGTTTACCCAAACTGACGTGACTTTATTATCATGAATTTTCACTGAATGTAATACATATTACCTTATAATAAACCTTAATGTTCTTTATATTATTTGGTTACATTTATTTACTAAGCAATTTCTCGCAAATGTTTATTACAGAACATATCACAACATTTATTGTGATTGTTCTTAAGTGTTATGTTATTGATATACTTGGTGAAAGGATATGGAGTCAAAGTTAGAATTTTTGAAAATGTGGGAAAGAATTTGCGTTATTCAAAATGTCCTCCATATAAAACATAGTTTTTACACTGCATGTGTGTGCGGGTTCAAATACCAAATGTTGCTCCTCTGGTAATTTTTTTGTTAGACACATAATACTAAAATAAGTGTTTAAGCACATAGGGCTGATGCTTTTTTTTCTCCTAAAATATAATTTAATATGAAAGAAAGAAAAAAAAAAAGCAATATCTCATGCGCCCAATATTGTGTGTTAAAATAGTTATACAATAGCCTAATCCTTTCAATAACTTAAAAAGCTTGCAGTTTTAGTTGCTAATAATTCAAGGATACACATAACTACACCTACTAAAAAACTGCATGTATATACTTTATATGGCTACTTGCTAAACAACCGTCCAGTCAAATATATGCTTTTAAATAATTCACTGGAATTCTAGCTAGTGTCTCAACTATGACAAAGGACAATTCTAGTATAACTGCATATTGATATCACATTATATAAATCTAGTTGACATTAATTTGAGAAATATTAGGGTACAAATATGAAATAGCCAATATTAGGGTTTATGAACTTAATTTATTTTTTTCTTCTGTATTACCAGAATGCACTGTTTGGTCTTTATTTGTTTTACTTGTAGGGATGGGTTCGCTCTGTTAGAGCTCAGAAGTCACATCTCTTCCTGCATGTGAACGATGGAAGCTCTTTGCAATCACTGCAGGTCGTTGCCAGTTCAGAGCTGAGTTATCCGTAAGCCCTTCAGTTTTACTTCCTTTACTTAATCATTGACAATGTAGTTTCAGGTATATAGGGTACAGTTATAATCTTCCATTTTCTTCTCCTAATACAAAGGTTGCTCACATTTGGAAGTGCTGTTGAAGTCACCGGCACTCTTAAGAAAAGCCCAAACCAAAAACAGCCAGTTGAACTGGAAGCAGAGCAAATCCATATCGTAGGAGAATGCAACCCTTTGGTACGTTTTCTTAACACATGGCTTAATGTGCTAGCTTGAAATTAAACTTAATCTATGTTATAACTATGTGTTCATTGTAAAGGAAATGTAACACAATTGTGTTGCTTTGTCTTTTTGCTTCAGGAGTTTCCATTCAAAATCAAAGAACGACACAGCCTTGAGTATATTCGACAGTTTCCTCATCTCAGGTGTAGAACAAATGCCTTTAGCTCCCTGTTGAGAATACGAAGTGAGGCCACTACAGCTGTTCACTCGTATTTCAAGGTGAGACCATCAGTGGATGAGTTTGTAACAGAACGCAGTGAGACTGTTTGTGTTTATTTGTATATATTTTGTTTTCCAGGAAAATGGCTTTTTGCAGATTCACACTCCAGTCATCACCTCAAATGACTGTGAAGGGGCAGGGGAGCTCTTCAAAATTGAGGTTAGTATCTCCTAGATGTGTTTTAAATGTTTTTAAAGTAAAAGTGTGTATCAATTCCTCACCCTGTGTGACCCTGAATTTTTTTTTTTCTCTCGCAAGAATAAAAACACTTGGGCAGGCATCTATGATTTATAGAAATGAGGAGTGTTTTCTCAAAGTCCGAATTATTTAAAGCACTTACATTTGTGCAAGCATGCTTCTCGTTTGTGCAAGTATGACATTACTTTATTATTCTTTTGTGAAAATGCATTTGCTTGGGGAAGTAGTGAGATGTATTCAAGATTTAAAAGTGACATTAATTGATATTTACTCAAATGATCATTTTGAGTGTGAAATATTATTTTATGAATAATAAATGAACATGTCTGTAATTTAGCTTTCTGTGTCTCCTATTAGTCTTATATCGTGTGTATATATGTATTATATGTAGGGATGCACCGAATATTCGGCCGCCGAAAATTATCGGCCGAAAATGGTTCAAAAGGCCCTTTCGCCTTAACTGCAAAGACTTTCACCACTTCGGGATTACTCCACCACTTGAAATCAAAACACCCGGACAAATATGCGGAGTAAGATCAAATCACAAGCACTGACAGCGAGAGACTGTTCAGCGCTGCCTCTCATGTGCTTGATGAGAAGAGGAACAGACTTATGGCTGATAAAGCAGAGAAGCTACTGT
>NW_011336152.1:20689-46293 GCF_000735185.1 Notothenia coriiceps
TGTTCAATATATTGTACTTTCGGTATCTAAATGATACAATGTTGTTTACATTGCTCATGAGGACAGACCACCTTATTTGCAGATTCTTGAAATTGTAATTTAATTTGTAATTGATTGTGGATTTTGTATCCAGTTTTCACTTTATGTATCTTTATACAATGTTTACTACTTTGCTTATGAGGACAGACAGCCTTATTTACAGATACTTGAAATTGAATTTTAATTGAATTTGTAAATAGTTACATTCATTTGGATTTATCCAGTTTGCACATTTGCGTGCATGCACTTATAGGTGCATTTGTTGTTGTTGAAGGCCTGGCTGTTACAGTCTTTATTTACACTATTTTGTTGTAGGCCTACTGGCCTAGATGTTTATTTTAAAGCACCTTGGCTTTGTTCTGAATGCACTTTGTTCTAGTTATCCTACAGAGAAAAGAAAATGCACTTGACTTGGAATTAATGTACTGTATGCATTCAAAAGTGCTGAATAAATGTTTTATGGACCCATAATAGTGATAATTATTTAAGTTAAGTTTTGCCATAATCATGTCTTTTTCCATAATCAGGTAGCTGAACAACATTGGTAAAAAATGTATACATTATATATATATATATATTTCTATTAATCATTTTCGGGCATTCGGTTTTCGGCCAACTGTTTCCTATTTTCGGTATCGGTTTCGGCCAAGAATTTCCCATTCGGTGCACCCCTAATTATATGTGTTGTCACCTCCAGTGTGCAATTGTGAATCAAAGCCCTGATGTGAACATAAGTATTAATGATATTGTTTAAACATCAAAATCCTCTGATTTGATTCCTAGCCCTCAGGCAGAGACTATGAAGAAGAAGAGCACTTCTTCTCTGTCCCAGCCTTCCTCACTGTGTCTGGTCAGCTTCACTTGGAACTGATGTCAGGGTGAGATCAACTATATGGATTTATCTTCTGGTGATCACATCTACCTGCTTGCACGTTCGGTTCCACCTCAGAAAGTTAGAGATACACTTTAGCACTGAAGAGCTTTTTTTAATTATGCCATGTCACTCACATTTGTTGCAGGGCTTTTTCTAAGGTTTACACATTTGGGCCAACTTTTCGGGCTGAGAACTCCCAGAGCAGACGGCACCTGGCTGAGTTTTACATGGTGGAGGCCGAGGTCTCCTTCGCTCAGTCCTTAGAGGATCTCACCAAGGTACACTATCACGGTCTTCAAAGCACATTTTTTCTATTCAATTAAGCATGTTATAAAAAATAAACTAAAAGTTTTATAATGTGTCATCTTATTTTATCTGAAAGGGGGGGGACCACTTTTATGAAGGAGAGAAGTAACCTTTACTCTTTCCCGTGACTTTTTTATGAATCATAGTCGTCACAGACTGGCTAATGCATTAAACATGAGGATCTTAGATGGCGTGAACCTATGTCACACCACATACATTTACGTCTGCTGAAGTTTAAACTTTACACTTGCCTTTTGTGACTTTTAAAATTGCCCTTATGCGCAGTTATTCAGAAATGCTTTAATTATTAAACCGGCCCCGCTCACAGGTCATGGAGGGCATGTTCAGATCTGCCACGGAGCATGTCTTGGCTCACTGCGCTGAGGATGTGGATTTGTTTCACAAGCATGTGACTCCTGGACACAGGGTGAGTCCTGAAGGACACTTATTTAACTTGGCTACATAACCTAGCTCCTTAAACCAACCAGACACAACTGCATCTCACTGTATTATAATCTCAATTACAGGAAATTGTAGAAGCTATGCTGAAAAACAGATTCCCTACGTAAGTCTTTGTTATTTTAAACAAGGAAGTTATATCAGCAAAAGAATGAAGTCTAAGGCGTTTAATCAACAGTATCTGAATCTACTTTTAGGATTACCTACAGTGAGGCTATCAACATCCTAAACCGCAGCTCTGAGAATTTTGCCTTCCCAACAGACGTAAGCGCAACATAATTATTTTCTCCTTCATATCTACACCTGTATATTTGATACTATCATTCCACTGAGCTCCTCTTTGACCTTAGCTCTTCTTTTCCACAGTGGGGCTGTGACCTTCAGACAGAACACGAGAAGTACCTGGTGAAACATTGCGGCAACATTCCAGTGTTCGTCACTGATTATCCTTATGACCTCAAGCCTTTTTATGCAAGAGACAACCAGGATCATCCTGAGCATACAGTAAGACGTAGTTCTGCTGTGAAAAACACAAAGCCAATCAATGATTTAACCGCTCCGTTCCAACCTTGTATTGTCCCTTGGGTTATCGCAGTGATTTGCATTTCTGCGCTGACTGCTGTTTGTGTGCAGGCAGCTGCAGTGGACCTTCTTGTGCCAGGAGTTGGAGAGCTCTGTGGGGGCTCGCTGAGGGAGGAGAGGCTGGATCTGCTGAGAGCTCGGCTCCAACAGTATGTACATGAACTCCAGGTTTATTGGAAGCCTCGTGGCAATGGCATTCCCAATATTCGCATAGTTGCGTCAAATGTATTTGTATTTCAATTGAGATCAAGCATAATCCCAGTAGTGCTAGCTGGCCTGTGCTGCAGTGGCTGTAAAGCATTTTTTGTGCAACAACTCGGACATGATCATTTGGATATCATGACAGCCCTTAAAGACACTATAATCTATATATGTTTTTTTATTATTCCTGACCGTCACGTTGTATGAAAACTAAATTACATCTGACATTAACCCTACGTGTATTTTTTTCCAGGGCTGGATTAGAAGACACCTACCGCTGGTAAAAAAAACACATTTATATCAACAACATTCTAAAAGAAACACCCATACACACCAAAGAACTGTAATGACATTTTATTTATTTGCAGGTATCTGGATTTGAGGCGTTTTGGCTCCGTGCCTCATGGTGGATTTGGAATGGGATTTGAGAGATACTTGCTATGCATCCTCGGTGTTGACAACATCAAAGATGTGATCCCCTTTCCTAGGTTTTCACATTCATGTGTTCTATGAAACAGTTTCAGCCTTGTAGAGATTTTAATGACAGGATTGGTTGTCTGCCTAATGACAAATAAAAATGATTTTAACTTATACTTGCTTGTCAGAGTTATTTCTTGGTTTATTGGTATTTAGATATCATTATTTATTTAATTTATAATGTATCTGCTCCTGAAATATTAAAACAATGACCATTGGTATTTGAAATGAGTGTTAATATGGAATTAATTTCAATCAACTGTAAATGATTTCCCAACAATAAGAAATTCTTAATGAAGTATATTTTTCACCACATATCAGGGAAGTGTTAAGTAAAATGTAAGTACCTTTTTTATACATGCATAAACTTCCAAATAAAAAAAAATATTGTTTTTTTTCCAAAGCAACTGACAGTATTTCCACTAGATGGTGCTTTTTCCCCAGGCCATCCAGTGGATCAAATAATTTACTCGGACAATAACAGCAGCTTCTGACTCTTGACCTTTTGTTTCAAACACATATCACCGTTACAATATGTTAGCTGTTACTGATACTTAATTATTTGGTTAGGCATTCAAAACACTTTAGATGCAATAATATGCAATCAGATTCGTTTCCGTATTCGAAATAAAACAAACATTTGTTTTTGGTGAACCTTAAAGATGGTATATCACAAATCAATCGGTTCCTCAATTATTTACACTCCTTTTGGGATCTTGGAGCTACTTTGTGGCTGGCCGTGCTTCCATCCTGTTCATCCCAGCGCAGCCCATCCCTCTCTCGGCTCGGTGGGCGTGGTATGAGTTGGGAAAACAAACTGCAGACACTCTACGATACTTCCTCACCCTGCATCAGTTGAGTTTCCCCGCGGCTCCTCGTCAGCTGGCCGTGCGTAAATCCCCAAGAGTCGAGTTGCGCCTTTCTATCTCCCCCCCCCCCCCCCCCCAAGTGTGGCTTTGCGGGGCGGTCGTTGCGCAGGGTTCCACCAGGAGCGACTGGCAACGTCCCCGAACAGCACTACTTTGATTTGTATCAAATGGAGGGAGCGGACTGCACCAGCACTGAGAGCCAAACGCCGACAGCACTTTGAACAGACAAGCGATCAGGAGCCGTCATGTTCTAGTGACAGACGGCAGTTGTAGAGCAAGAAGAGACAGCACACCCTGGCAAATATGAGCGGCGGTGAAATCATCTTCCAAGGCTGGCTTAGGAAGTCACCTCCGGAGAAAAAGCTGAGGAGATATGTGAGTGATCTCTACTTTCACTTAGTTTTGCTATGTTTATGAGTTTAGCTGAAACAGCAGTGTGCGAGTTTCCTCTCAGTCAAATTGCTGCTTTGTTCATATCTGCATCAGAGTCAAGTGGTGTCAAACTCCAATATTTAGAGCCCAGTTGTAGCAGGTGCACCCCACTACCATCTGGACCTCTCCTCTCTTTTGTGACCCATGGGAGGCAAAACATGTTATCCTGGTTTCTGAAATAGGCCTACAGCCTCAATCCAATATCATTTAGAAATGTGTGTTAACATGAAAATGCAGTTGCCAGGTTTTATAGCCCCTGCTGTGAGGTCCAGTGACAACATGGTAGTAAGCCTGTGTAATACCCGGCAGCTGTCTATCATTTTGACTAAATCAGACACACATACACACACACAAACTGTCATTTGGCTTGGTCTGATCATTATGAGGTAATGTCTAATCAAGCATGGAGGTGCAGTTTTCATCTAATGTCGACTAATGTCACAGCAATAGTAATAACTGCACAGCTCTTGAGTGTCTTGATAAGGCTTCATAAGCCAAAGCTGCTCATCTCTTGCTGGGTGCTGGGCAGGGGAAAGGCTACAAATCAGATAATAGGATGTATGCAGGCAGATAGAACCATGAGACAATCTCCTATAAATACAGCTGTCCACTGTTTATGTATGGTGTTGCATTACCAGGCCTCTCTCTCCATGTTCCTACTAGCTGATTTTGCCATGATGTCATCTCTCCGTTTCATCTGGAAATCCATCATTGGATGTCTTCAAATGTAGCCCCCCCATTGTCCTGTCATTTCCTCATTGTCTTTCACTTAAAGCTGGCTAATGTTTACACAGAGGCCACCGTGGTCCGTATGGAACGGCAGAGGAACAGAGGAAAAAAACTTGCCTGGTTCATAGCAGTACTGTATAAACAAGGAGAGAAAATGCTCACAAGGCATATTGGTGCTAAAATAATGGCCTTCCTCAGGCAAGAGAGCAGGCTCTCAGCCCTTCTCACCCTGAGCGATAACCAAACAACTGCACACACACAAACACAGTTTGAGCCAGAAAACAGTGTCATGAGATGGAGTGTACAGAACAGGCAGACATGTGAATGCGATAATCTGTCCATCTGAAATTCCTTCCACTTAAGTCAGGCTATGGACAATCGGGGCCATTTACTCACCAGTATTGCTGTCATCTGACAGAGTTGACGTCCTATTGCAGAGGGATATTTTCAGATACTACTTTCACATACCCGCAGACATTCCAGCCTGAAGGTGTGTTGTGTTTCTCAGAGTACTTGGTAGCAAGTTTGATTGGTCATTATATTGGAATGAGCTGAGGAGGTGTAAGGAGTGTATTGTTTCAGAGCTCCAATGTTAAATGCTCCAGTTCATACTATTGGGCCTCTTTTGGGAGATTATTTGCTACAATTGTGTGTGTTTTAATTCTTAGTTCTTCCCTGTCAATATTCCACCACTTTTTTTATATTACCAAAAAAGTCCTCCCTAAGCCAGATGAGGCCTGTGTTTGTTAATCAGTAAAGTTGTTGTTGAAATAATTGCTCATTGGTCTCTAAAAAATGTGGCACACAGATATGCAGCATGGAATTCCACGCCTGGTTAGAAGAGTCAAAACTGGTACTACCACCACAGGTCAGGCATGCAAATGATATGCAAAATCAGCGAGAAAACACTTATGGCAGTTGGAGCCTCAATGCCTCTGTGGGTGAAGTCATGAGAAAACATGCTATGCTTAGTAACAACAAGTATGACTAGTCTTGGTTAATTGTTTGCTAATTTATTTACCAAAGCTATTAACTCTCAGCAGTGACTCACTCTTTCTACATCAGCTCTTTGCTGGACAAACATCACTAGACGAGTGTAAACTCTCCATGCCCTCCCTAAACATGTGACACGGCATAGCAGACGTGTGTAGCCCCTTTCACACACGCTGCATCTTCACAAGGAAAACAGTCGCGCTCTAATGTCCCAGTGCTGCTAAATGATTCACTTGGTTGAAGTTTATCTCGTCTCAGGGGCTGATGGAGGCTTCAGAGGTGGGCCGTGTTTTATGGGCAGGTGGGAGTGGCCTGGTTGCTTTTGTTGAACAATGTCCAGAATAAGCAAAAGGAACATGAAAACAACTGACTAATCCAGCACTTACCTAATGCCTCTTACACAGTTCTTTCGTGGTTATTTTACACATCACTCAGCATTCAGATCATATGCTTCAACATTTCTCCTACAAACTATTTCCTATTTTATTTGTAGTCGCTGCTTGATCAATATAATGATCAGAAATACTTGACCTGTTATAAACAAACGAATGCTCACATTTAACCTTACCTGACATCCAATGACGACATATGCACAATATCAAGCACGTATGAATAGTAATTTGCCTGCTCAACATGCTGCGTGTCATTCTGTAAACAAATTAATTCCTGTTCTCAGGTCAGGATCAGTGGCTAGACCCTCCCATTTGCCGTTGTTGTATCCAACATCACAAAACGTGTCTGTTCACATACAGTAAAGCATTGCCACATTCCACATGGATCATATCGGCAAGGTGATAGCTGCAGCTACAGCTCTCTGGATCTGCCAGTTTCTACGGGCTTTACCATCTTGCCCTTGCGGATGGTACAGAGGAAGAGAGGCGGGGGGGAGGTGGTGATTTTTTAAGGCGGACATGGTGTGTCCCACTGTCAGCTGCCGGGTCTGCAGTGTTTTTGAAGAGGGGCTTTGGGAAGTCCTTGCCCTCAGAGGTCAAACGAGAACGCCTCCAAGTTCCTGCTTTGACAGACACCCAGCACTCACACAGACATTTTCCTTGTTCCACTTTATCTGTGGGACCTCGACAGGGCCTTTGCCCACAAACTACAAAACCGGGGTGGCACTATGTGACTGCGATATCAAAGTCAGATTAGTGTATCATTGTTGGATATGTACGGCTAACAGATTCCTTGTGATGGTCATAAAGCTGAAGCCTTCGATCATTTTCATTGTTGGTTAATCTGTTGACTGTTTCTTTTAAACATTAAAGATCTCTTATAAACATTTTAATTGCTCCTGTTCCATGTTTAAGAGGCAGGGAACAGAGAATGTATTAAAGTTTTTATTGAGCTTAATTATGATCTCTTATCAAATGTGTTGCTAATATGTTTTCTGAAGATCAACAGCGGTGACATTCATAACAAATGAATGCATATAAGTCAAAGTTGTTTGTCACAATTATGCTTTACTCCACCTTTTGACATCCATTCTTTCACATTCATTGTGAAAATCCCAGGGTGGCCATGTTTGAACCTTTGTCAAAATATCCTGTCCTTTGCCATGAACTCTGGTTTAGCGTGTGTGTTTTCTGCCCAAAAATTAATTATTGCAGCACTAGCAGATGCCAGACTTCCTCTGGATGGTACCTACAGGAAGTGTTGTGACAGAGGCCCCATGACAGGGAAAGAAACTAAATTGGTCTGTGAGTATATAAATGTATTTTCATCTAACAAACTTTATCAGCTTACATCAGAGTTTACAAATCTGCTGTTCTGAAGGAAATTAGATCCCATTGATTTTTCTCTTTGACCATCAGCAGAGATAGTTCTTTTTTTCTCAGAAAGTTCACTATCAGATGAGTGATGGTTTTATTTAACTGTGCTTAAAATAAAATAAATGAGTCATTCTACAACTACATGGGTTAAAAACCTCTGACCAAAATAACTTCTGGGATTATTCCATTCCTGTTTGAAACCCTCTGCTGATACACATGATTACAGCCCAGCAGAGCGTTGTATGAGGGAGACCCTAAACAAATAGTTGGCATCTACAACATGTTGTTTGATAATATCCTGACTAACAGCAGTATAAAATGCTCACTGATGATTATAGATACAGTATATGATCTGTTAAAGTATGTCCTCCCAATTCCGGCTGTTTTTGTAACACAAGCAACATAATCTAAGTGTAGTACTATTAGTTTGTTGCACTGTTTCTTCTGCATGAAGATACATCTAGTCTCTGCACGGTTGATAAGATAAGAAACAAGCAATCATTTACAGGAATCATACTACCAGCTTGTACATGTTAGTGGCTTATGTCATGTAACTTTCATTGGATTGGCCCACTGATGGAACGGGCTTTGAAATGGTGATGTCAGTCAGTAGAAATGCCTTTTGGCCTTCCACACAGCAGCATGCAAACAAAAATAAACGTGAGAATGGTACCAAAAACCATTATTAAGAGCAAAAGATTAACATTTATGTTCAGAAATATGAATACTAGCTGTGTTAGAGCTTGTTGAAAGCTAACTCATTTTCTTTTTTTTGCATTCATTTAGTGGTTTACTTAGCACACTTGCTCTTTTTGACCAGCATCCTGCTCTACACTGGAGACAGTTGCTCACACCACACCTCTCGGATGCCCCTAAGCAAGGAGCAGGTTCAGTTTAGATGCAGCATGATAGTGGATGTTAAATAACAGGAAACTCTGGTGTTTTTATAGCTTATATACATCTAAAAATACAATTTAAGATAAACAAACGTTTGCACATGCCATTTACAGAACGTAGTTTGCAATAACCCCTGAAATGGGGTATGGAGAATGTATTATTTCCTTATTACAGCTTATACAGTAGGCAGGGATATTTCTAAAAGGGTCTGCGGTACCTTTTAGTGGGGACTTTTTTCTTCCCGCAAACATCCTGGTCATGCTGTTTTGTGAAGCAGGACTTTGATTAAACCGGATAATGTCTTGCTTGGTGATACATGGGGATTAATTAAGGTACCACTTATAAGGGAAGTAGGTTATTCATGGAATACAAATAACTTGTTTTTGCACCTTAGGAAATATACTATTTGACCTTGCTCAATGCCCCAAGACACATTATTTCAAGTGAATTGGGAGTTAATTGTCTGGGCCTGTTTGGTACAAGCCATGGTGGAATATGATTTTAACACAAGTAGGTGAATCACTTGCCTTGTTGCAATAGTCTGTAGGAGTTGGAAATGTGTAAGCAAAGTGCTTTCCAGCTAAGGTTGTGGTAAAGGTTGCAACATTAGTCAGAAGGAAAACAGCTACAAGCAAGCACATGCTTGAAATGTAGCTCAGCTAAAGAAAGTGAATTGCATCTCCATAATTTGAATATGTTGTGGATCACTTAGCTCCTTTACTTGCTTAATTTTCTTTTAATATTGACACAGCTCAGACTCTTCTTTCTCTGAACATCCAGACAGTAATGAGTCATTACTGCCCAGATATTGGAATTGAAATGCCCTACTACTGAAACTCAGATAAGAATAAAGTCTGTGTAATGTAGCTAGCGTACAAATAAAGACTTCTTTGGAACAAAGTGAGACAAAATAAGACAAATGTCATCTAAGTTTAGAAGAGACAGTGTTGCATGTGTGTGTATAGTTGCATTCACTGATAGGCACCATCGAGGTACAAATCCCAATCAATATCTACAGCTGAAGTGTTGGTCAATAAGTGATCTCCATATTATATTCTAATGCAACCCTCCAATAATCACTCAAACACATAAATGTGATTGTGTTGAGTCATGACAAACAAATATCCTTTGTAATTTTGGATCATTCTTTCAGCCATTCAAATGTTTGCATTCATTTAGAATCAGAAAGAGATTCTGGGTCTGCAGTGACATTTAAACAAACAACAGCATGGGGAATGGTGTATGAAGAGAGGATACATTTACTTAGTTACACTGTCAAGTACAGAAAGCATTGACGCTAATGTCTTTGATCCTGTTTAGCATTGAAATGTTTTCACTGGTCACCAAAAATAATCAACTACTACTTGCAGTTCTGTCTTTTGCGTGAACAACACCCCTGAAATGAGCCGACCACTTACCTCGACTAAAACAATGATTGCTATTGCAGTGTGCCACTTACATGATTAGAATTACAGTTAGTTGCCTTTAATCCTAATTGACATAGTGATCAACATAAGTACAGATGTCAATTAAGTGTGCCAATTATTGATTTAAATTAATTGAACAATGACAAAACTAATAATAAATACATTTGTAAATTAGTTCAATATAATATTTCAAATAACTACATACAGTGATGGATACATTAATATTGTGTGCAGATATATGACAACTCCTTTCCTTTTTGGGATGGTGTGTGCCTGATGCGCTCCTGGTATCTGTTATATTTTCCACTGTATTCAGCTGACATCCACACAAGACCCTGAATGCAGCAGTGGCTGACTCAATGATGCACATGTTGGTGTGGCTCTGTGATGTGCTGGGCTGGGTCAATTGGTGCGACAAATATAAGGTCCAACCTTTACCTTGAATCTATATATGTCTACATTGTGGTCCTGAAGAGGCTGTTTCAGAGACTTTACTCCCGATTTAATGATTGTGTTTTGCACCCAAAGCCACCTTGGTAGCAGTCAGAGAGACTAGGAGATGCTCACAGCCCGTTCTCCATACACAGACATGTATGAGTCGCAGCAGATGGCGGAGGCAGGGGAAGTAACACAAAGAGTTCTGATTAAAGATAATGCTCCCCGTTAGTCAAACTGTCAGGGCGGGCTCACACTAAATAAGCCAAGCTTTTTCGCCGGTACAGAGATATGGCGAGAGATTACTCATTTTCCTAATGATGGAAGTGTTCGACTGCACATTGAGGCTGATTATATCTACTGAGAGTTTTGAGAGGTTGTTTTTCATAGGAGGCGCGACACATTTTGCACATGATAAACTGATTGAATGAGCACTGCAGTTACCAAATGCAGCATCCCTCTTTATCTTCATCGCACCTGTAGGATGGAGCTTTCCATTACAGGCATATGATGGCATTGTGTGTGGAGTCGTGTTTCCTATAATGCTATGAAAGCTGAACCAAATGAGGCTCTATTCTACATGCACTAAAGGGGTTTGCAAAGCTGATGTCTTATAGAGAATTATACGCATGAGGGAAACATAAGTAGTGTCCCTACTATGTCTGCCTTGGCGCTCCATGGCTAACCTCTCACCTTCTTTATTAACACACAAGAATTTATGGGCCTGTTAGGGTCTTATCTGCATGTGTTGTGTCTTGCAGCTGCCGGCCTTCCAAGGTCAGTGTTTTGACTATTGGGAAACCTGAGCAGGTTGATTTAAATGGCAACTGTGCCTTGAAGCATCCGTTGGATTTAAATGGCTGTAGTTTAAAACTCTCACGAATCCTGTTTAACATATTTGTTACGTTTACTTCTCCGGGTACACGGATGGGACAGAGTCATGTCCGACCCAGGAGCATCTGGATCTCCTCAACACTGGAGACAGATACTGGGCTGGAGCTGCTGAAAATGCAAAACGGCCACACATTGTTGGCTCACTGTCGGACTCCTGTTTTGTTTGTGAGTTGAATTGATTGGAAAGGCTTCAGAACCGTGTGTTATAAACCTTGTCTGGGATAGCTGTCTGCTTAACGTCTCGCTGCGAGCCCAGATGGGGAGCCCTGTGTAAACTGTAGGACTTTCAAGGACATGCTCCATGCTCTCTCATGTCCATTTGGAGTTTATTTAAGCTCTCTGTTACATAAACCGATGTCACGTAAATACTGATTCGTGACACCCGTCAAGCACACAGAAGAAGGCAAGCATATCACCAGTTGATTAGCTCAGGAACGCCTTGAAGGAATTTCTTCAAATTTGGTACAAACATCCATTTGGTCCAGAAAGTGGTTGCAAAAGGTCAACCGCAAGGCCCTAATCCTAGGTCAGGGAACGCTTCAAAAGCATTACTATGCAAATGTTAAAGGTGTTTGTGAGCTGTGTGAATGCCCAGGAGATATTTTTCAAATGAAAAAGCATTGCATTCCCTCACTTTTTGAAACTCCCATCTGTTCATGGAATGTTGGCTGACGTTAGACCTGGCTATTGATCAGGACCACGTAATCGGGTCTCTGTCGTCATTGTCTGCTGCAGCACGTCAAGCTTTGTCCTCTCTCACCTTTAACAATGATCTCAAGTGTTAAGGCGCTCACTCATACGATCATGGCTGTTATTGCACTCCTACTTATTCATTCTTGCACAGCAACGAGGTCCTTCTTGCTGCTGTTCTTTTGTTGTGAGGTGTTGTTTTGTAAAGATGCAATTCTAATCTTATTCAGACACCAGAAGGGACAAGAAAAAAAAGTCGCTTATGTGCTGAATATTCCTCTTTTGTTCTTCGCTAACTTTGAGAAGCTAGGAAACAGCACCCACATAGAATAGATGTGGGTTTAATGCATTACAGGGAATTCTTGTAGGCGGGCTATGTCTGCTGTCCTTATTTAGAACCAGTAATGATCCCGTATGTGTGAAATGAAAAGCTGTAGCCTACGATGCTAACTTAAGAGCAGTTGGTCCTCTCTTAGAATTATTGATAATAAAGTTTATTGTATAACCTTCTAAAACTTGTTACCAGGGAAAGTCAAGATATAAATATTGTAGGTCATTCATATCTTTCTTGAGGGATACTAACACGTTTTTTTCTTAAAAAATAGCTTTTTTAATTTTACAAATGATGCAGAACTCATAGCTCTTGAGTTGTAAATATGTTTTAATAAACACAGCCAGCTTTAAAAGAACAAAAGATAAAAGATGGATAAAGATTATGGAGCTTCAACATATATGAAAGATAATAGTGGGAGTCCAATTTGGCTGAAATTGGATACTACCTCCCCAACCACTTTTCCTCCCCCTCTTATTTTCCCTGATGCTCAGTCCCATCCCTTAGTAGCCCACCGGTGGGACCTCTGAGAACACTGATGGGATCCCTCTCCCTTCACCTTTTACTATAATTACGCAGTAATGGCCCGGCACTAGTGCATTTGTTACAAGCAGTCTCATCACAGTGTTGTTAGTGTGTGTGTGTGTGTGTGTGTGTGTGTGTGTGTGTGTGTGTGTGTGTGTGTGTGTGTGTGTGTGTGTGTGTGTGTGTGTGTGTGTGTGTGTGTGTGTGTGTTAGCGATGTTGCCCAGATCAAACATGTTGCCCAAGGCCTCCATTCCGACGGCAGCCAAGCATTCAGTGTCACAAAAGGTAAATCGCCCTGCCGCAACACATGACCTTTACAAAAATGATGGTAATATGAAAAAAAATGTACACAAGCAGTACGGCAGCAGCAGCAGCAGCAGCAGCAGCAGGTAAAGCAGAGGAGGCGGAGTCACACACAACTACCTGCTGTCTCCTCCTCTCCTGCTCTAGGAGGAGAGGTAAACAAGACTATTCTAACCTTTATGATGATAGCATACGTGTTTAGTTTGGATGTTTGCTCATGCACATTTAAAAACATGATACTTATCAGCCAGCCTGTTGACACAGCCTACTCCTACACACACACTGTGTGTTGCTCGATTGCTGTAAGGCACACCTTGGATAATTGTTTAGGCCACAACCATCCCCAAATTCATTATTCAGTGTTACTCGGACAGCAGAGTGATGAGTTGTGTTGAAAGACACGAGACTGGGCTTGTTTTTACGGTGTTGGATTAGATATGTGCAAATACAGTGAATGACTGCCGTGACTTATCAGCTGTCGCTGCGTATTTATCTCCTAAACTGTTGTGTTGAGCCTCGGAGAACTATCAACACATACCAGACAATTGTATCCCCTTTGTATGATTGTTTGTTTTCCCAGTATCATTGTTTTGAAGTCAAAAATAGAACAAAACATGTCTCCTTCTCAACATGCAAAGAAACAAAAGGAATTGGCAAGACAAAACGTTTTGATCCTATTTTTAGAAGTGAACTTGATCAAAAGATTTTTGTGTGAGGATTTGTTATTAGAGGTTTTCCTTCCCAGTCATCTGAAATAGATGCCGACGTGTTCTCCTTTGTACTCCACTGTAGCCTCTCTGTATCTGTAGCATGCCATCAGCACAGGACAAGGGAGACTGAGTTAGAACAAGGTGAGATCAAGCCTTTGGGCTGATTGGATAAGACTGAAGGAACTAAACACTCATAGACACATAGACACGGATGGCTGCTCTTCTTCTTGGAGAGCTTCAAGCGCTAGCAGAACATTTATTCTACAGTTTAGACCCTGACAATCTAAAAAGCAGAGTTTAACAAAAATACATCTGAGGAAGTCAAGAACCATTTTTTGTTGTATAGGGTATTTGTTTTTTGCTTATTGAGGTTATAGTTTCTTTCTGCTCAGATTTGACCTCTATTTGACTTTGACCTCGGGAACATGATGAGCAAATAATAATAAAGCTTTATTTATATAGCACATTTCATACAACACATGCAGCTCAAAGTGCTTTACAAAATGACACATCACAAGTTCAAAACAAACAAGACATTCCCCTCAGATTATTTGTTAAGAACTTTAAAGGTACAGGCAGCAAAATGTAACATGTTATCAGGTTAATAGACACAAGGAGGTAAAATGTATGATAATAAAATAAATAAATAATGGTTTCTCTCTGACAGATAAGACACAAGACAACTGAGTCGATGCAACACTATATAAATAGCAGGGAGTTCCAACACGCCCTGTGATGCTGCAGTAAACAGCTCATAACAATCATATTGTATTAGTTTAGGGTGTGTTTGGTGGCTCACAGCTCTGTCAGTGGTTCAATGGACTGTCCTGTCCAGTTGTTATTATGGGCAGTGTGTCTCTCAGCTGAGCCCCCCCCCCCCCCCATAGAAAAGTGATGCTGCTCAAACCAAAGCTATGAGGGGGAGGGGAAAGTTGGAGAGCCGGGAGAGTTCAGCCTAGTTTTACAGCTTCAGCGCTCACTTCCCAGCGCTTAGACAGTGATCGATGGGCTTAGACATGCTCTGTAGGACAGGCGGTGGGTGGGTAAGCTCATTTTGTTGTGTCCTCCTCCCCCATGATCTACTTCGCCGGGGAAGTTTGTTCGAATTTGAAAGAGTTCATGAGAGAGAAAGAGAGTGATAGAGGGAGTAGAGGCTGCGATGCCAGTTGAAGAGCTTGGCAGAAAGTGTGACAAAAGGAAACATTATTTAACCCTCTTATTCAAAGACCAAGCTGGAAATTAATTTGTTCCCAAATTAGGCTGCAACTACATTTCCCGTGGAAACTAAGCATGCTATTTTTAGAGTGATAAGGCCTCCTAAATGATTTGTCTTTGCTCCGCGGTGGAGAGCTGTGGCTGTCCTGGGTTAATACGCTGGCCGCAGTTGAAGGATGCCAGGAATAACCCAGCAGGGTCACACTGACCTCTTGAAAACTGGGCAGCGCTCCAGGTCTCAATTAAGTGATGCTCTCTCCTTCCAGAAAAGGCAATAATATTTAAATGGGGTTTGCAAGAGTTATAGCTGTGCATGGTGTAATGGCACTGAACCAAAGAGCTTTACAGACCCGATGGGGGGAATGCAGTTTGTTTCTTTTGAGGCGTAAGATGACTGTACTGTGCATTTATGAAATAAGGAAGTTCACACTCAGATAGAATCACTTAGAAGGAAGCTTAAAGACTTTATTTGAAATATTTTCTCCCACATCCTTTAGCGGTACAAACTGCAACATTAATAACAACCTCCCATAGTGAGAAATGACCTCGTATATCTGCACAGCTCATCAGATAGGGCTGTAGTGGTAGGATATATATATATATATATATATATATATATATATATATAAATAAATAAATAAATAGCACTACATCAGCTANCATAGTGAGAAATGACCTCGTATATCTGCACAGCTCATCAGATAGGGCTGTAGTGGTAGGATATATATATATATATATATATATATATATACACACTGCCTCCAGCTTTTATCAGTGTATCGTTCTCACAGAAAATAAAAATGAAAAAGTCATATACCACATGGAGCTCTTCAGCTACACAGGAGATAAGATCACAATCTGCACTTCCTGGGTAAAAAAGAGAAAACATATGTTGCTGCCTTTTTCCTTTTTACCTCTGTTGACTTCTCAGAGGATAAATAAACATTTTAGAAGTGTGTACAAATGTCACAGATATCCATATTAGTGTGACAGAGAGCCAGTGTGCGCAGTACAAGGACATTGAAACCTAAACAGCGAATTCAGCCATCATTCATTGTATCCCTGAAATAGCTTATAAGAAAATGATGTATGTATATATCTGAAGAAGATTAGAAATACCTCATTTGAAAAGCACAGGAGAGATGCAATGAAATCCATGTTTTGCTCTGTGTTTATGCATCTGTCTGCTTTGAGGGGGTGTGGGGCAGCTAGCCTTGCAGCAGTGTCTGTGTTGATGGAGAGAGGGGGCCTGCAGGATCCTGTGTGTCAGCAGCCTGCATGTGAGAGACATTGCCTGGCGGAAGTGCATCGCTGGCAGATGTCCAAAACCCCCCTTTACTCCCCCTCTCCCTTCCTGGTCTATCTTCCTCTTTTGTCTCTGAGCACCGAGAACACTGAGGCCCTTTAAGACAGTTACTGGGAAAACATATGGAGGCCACTGTCCTTCCTTTATGCTGTTTCCAGTTGACAAACGCAACAGTGGTTTTGTTTTTGTGAAATCAACATGTTACTTTTGTTGGTTTTGCTCTTGCATAATTGTGGGTATTGTTGGACTGCTGCTGCCTTTCATCTGGTTGTGACAAGGAGTGTTTATTTACAGTCTTAGAGGCAACTTCAGTCACACGGTCACACGCAGCTATGTGTCAGTGTTGATTGGAGCAACGCACTGTCATTCACCACTTCTGGAAGAGGGCGGGGCCTGAAGTTTCATAATGAAGTTGTCATGGAGGAGATCTGCTTCTGTCTTAGCTCACAGAGGGATCTCAGCACAGGAAATGCGTTGGGAGGGAGTAAACACCTGCTGCCTCCCCCCGCAGCCTCCAACATACACACACTCCAACCACACACAACCACATGCGTGCTAAAGCACAGCATCCTCCTCAAGTAGGCAGACTTTAGTTTCCCTACTTGATAAACAGTTAACATCACAACCCAGTTCAGCGGTTGAGTGCGTTGCCACGGTAACATTCTGCATCACATAGAGTAGGGAATTAAACAGAACTATTGTTCAGTATTTTAAATGCAGATTAAAGTATAATTCTCCATCAACACATATGATTTTGCTTTTCTGGCTCACAGGGTCAGTCTTGTACTTACATTTTATTCCCATTTCCCAGGCATGGAAGAAACGCTGGTTCATACTCCGCAGCGGCCGCATGAGTGGTGACCCTGATGTTCTCGAGTACTACAAGAACGACCACTCCAAGAAACCCATCAGGGTAATCGACCTGCACTGCTGCGAGCAGGTTGACGCCGGCCTGACCTTTAAGAGGAAGGAGTTCCAGGACAGCTTCGTGTTTGACATCAAGACCTCAGACCGCACTTTTTATCTCGTAGCTGAGACTGAGGAGGAGATGAACAAGTGGGTCCGTTCCATCTGCCAGCTGTGTGGGTTCAACCAGTCAGACGACAACCACGGTAGGAAAGCCTGACCTGTGCTTGCTGCTCTATCCACCTGCCACTGATTTCATTTAACTCTCCACCATCTCCCTGTTTAAAACACAATGAAACCTAACAAGTCAATTCATTAAGATTTTTTTAATTTTTAGGAATCTTTGTGTCGTGTTGGCTTATTGATCTGCTTTTGTGTTTACTGCTGTTACTGTATGTCAATTCTACATTTCAGACAATTTAGTTTGTAAAGTAAAAAATCTGCTTCCAATATGATAATAAGTAGTACTAAAAGGACAAGTTCATTAAATTATTCTTTGTCCAACAGTAAATAAGGGGCACAATTGATAATCAATTAGTTACACAAGTCATACAGTATAGAAAAATCCTTGCTGGCTATGTTTACCATTATAAATGATTATCTTTTCATTAAATGTGTTATTCAAGTTTTGTAAAATGTAAAAATCAATAGACGAAAAAATAAACCTTACATTCGTAGACAGAAATCAATTGCATATCAATTTGTAGAATGATTACAAAGTACAATAGTATGATAGAATTTATGAAAAAACACACCTTTACTGAATCAATATAATGTGTTTTGGCGTTTAAGGCATGCAAGTACAAAACAAAATCTAATAACTCCTTCCTTCTCTAAGTCTCCTATTGTGCTTTTTTTTGGTGTTATTTGGAACAGCTTGTGTCTTAGTTTTCACAAAATGTGCAGCAGAGGTCCAGCCACATGATATCATTGGCAATTGTTTTTTTTTTTCCATCTTTGTTATTTGAGAGAGTGGAATGGGAACATCCCTGCCAAATAAATGGACACAGTGCCGGAGAGTGTTATTGATTTTTCTCTTCATTTGTTATGTTAAGGAAAGGGTCCGCTCTCTGCCTCTTGTTTCCAGGATGGTGGGAATTCTTATTCTTGATTTTGGCCATTATAAAACTTAGTGGCAGATACAGAGGGGACAGTTTTGCCACAGCTTCTCTTTTAAATATTTTGCGCTTGAGAGAGGCTTGTTTTCCTCTTGGATTGCTAATGATAAAAAAAAAGGAGCTTGTTGAATTAAAGTGCCAAATAGAAAACTCATGCAAATGACAACATGTTTATGCAGTAATGTTCTTATGTAAAACAGATTCAGTCTGGGAGCAATTCTGTGATCCTTAAATTGGTCTTAATTGTCTGAATCACACTTTGCTATTATCTCTTGCCATTTGAAAGGAAATAAATGATAGTAATGCAAACGCCTCTCCCTCTAAGCAGCAGTAAGTGAGGTCTTTACCCAGTGTGGGTGAACCCAATGTTTTCAGATGTCAGACTCATTTTCTGGGTGGATTGATCAAAGACCTGCTATAATAGTGAGCTGAATGTGTTGTGTTAGTTATTGTTACTTTAGCTCATGGCATCTGAGGTGCGCTTGGAGCGTCGATGCACCTTTAGATCATACATTACCACAAATATTCAGTAGAACCACAATGATTAGTCGATCAACAGAAACATATTTAACCCTTTTTAAAGGGGCTCAATTATGTTCTTTGGGGTTTTCCCTTTCCTGGAGTGTTTTATATAGGCTATTGTCTATCCATGTAATGGTCTGCAAAGGCTAAACTCCCAATGTTTCTCCCCCACTGCCTTTGAAATGCATCCATTCGACCTCATTTGTTTACTTCCGTAACATAATGACATCACCATGTAACACTCAAGCTGCTATTGGCTAGCGCTCCAACAAATTGTACGTGATAAGCGAAGGGTTGGGACATCTCTAAGCGGTTGACCAGTCACAACAAAGCCGGCCAGCTGACCAATCAGAGCAGACTGGGCTCTGGTTTCAGATGGAGGGTAAAAAAAGCTATGCAGTACACGCAGTATGAGAAAAATAAAGACCTTTTTGAACATTAAAGCATGTAAACATGTCACAGTAAAGGCATAAAATACAACTATAAACCTGAACATTTGCATAAAAAGGCCCCTTTAATCTTAAGTATTTTGCAGAACTTTTAGGAAATAGTTTTCAGCCTCTCTAATATGCAGTTGTCCTGCTATTTTCAGGTTATTCATATTAAGCTGACTTTCTTGGGTCTTGGGTATTTAAAGACCCCTCTTTTGACAATTGTATAGACCAAACTATGAACCGAGAAACAAATAAGCAGATTAATCAATAATGAAAAACATAATTAGTTGCACCCCATATATTCAGGACAGTGTGTGTTATGTGTTTGTAAAATATACTCTCCTCATATTCTTGTCCATCCAGATTGAGCTCATGATGTTGTTTTCCCACCATCTGGCAGCTGGTGGACGTTAATCTTGGTGCACATGGTTGATCATCTGCAACATGCAATATGTCCAGGTGTTAAATAAAAACAGCTGTCTTATTTTTCTCACATCAGGAGGGAATCCCCCTGCTCCAAGTTCAACAACTAGCGAGGTCGTGTTATGAATCTCAAACTGTATAAGCTGTAGCCAGCGGGTGTGGCTGGGAGAATGGGTGGGGGGACTGAGAGGGTTTATGTCATCACAGCTGCATTAGTGACACCATTTTTTGATCTAGAAACTTCACTTAAATTTGTTTTGGAGAAATCCCTATCTAAATGTATTTTGCTTCCAAATTCATACTATATTTTAATATGGGTGCATCATAACAGGAAGTTAGTATTTGTTATTACCCCTTTGTGCTATCTTATTTTATGAAAAACCACTTGCAGCTTATTCCTCGCAAAATCATGATTCCTAGCATTATTTATGCCAAAGGGGTAAAAACGGACTGCTTTTGATAAGCATTCAAAACCAAAACTAATACCTTCTTCAAATGTTTCAATGCTCTAGAAAGGCATGACAATCTTATGCTACTAATACGTATAAGCTGCAACTTCATTTATTTAGATGCTTAAGTAGTAGTAGTAGTTTTGAATGTGTGCAGCTGAATAGTGAACCAAACAAGTGGAAATATAGATGTTATTTTCTCACGTATTTGTTCCCCAAGGGCATTGTTGCTTGATTTACCACTGGTTCTCTATTGCGTCATTACTGAAGTCTAAATTATGTGAAAAAGCAAGGACTTTATTTAGAGACAGCCATGAATTTGAGTTGGTTAATAAAACCATTCGAGCTGACCCACTGCTGATCTGAAACAAGCTGATTGTGTTTGTTCACTGGTGCTCACACACATGGCTTCTTCTTGCTGGTGTTTGCTTGTTTCTGCTTTCCATCTTAAACAAACTACATGCACATTTTAAGATTGTTCCACTCAACACGTTCCACCTTCTATGGAAAAGCATTTTTGCATGACAGGCATTTAAGGCAGTGTCTTTCCGAGGAATAAGTTGTTGACTGTTATGCAATTCCATGCAGCTCTCCCTCCAAAGACCGTAACTCTTGCCTCACTTTTCACACAAGTGGAATAATACAAAGCTGAAATAACCTATTGTATAATAATTCAAAAATTACCTTTCATTATTACAAGAGCAAGATATTTTTGTCTTAGAGCCAAAAACCTCAAATTAGCCTAGAATGGATCACCAATGTGTACAATACATAACATCCTCTAGCTGTTGTGACTAGGATAGATTCTCAGGGAACCAACTGAAATAATTCAATGGTAACTTAATACAAAATGTTAGATTGTTGCACAGTTGTAAATACTATAGAGTATATTCTTCCGTTTATTTCATTGCTGAAAAGCCTGATATATTAGTTATTTTGTTTTCTAAGGATCAACTCATCAAGTCACCAGCCAAGCATTAAGCGTTATTTTACTGTGTTGAACAAAGCAGTTTACATTTTTGAGAGGGACAAAACGTACTGCAGTCACATGGAAACAAATTCAATTGCTGAGAACACAAACATTTGTTCAGTCAGAAAATGCTTTATGCCAATATAACCTGAAGAAACTACCAGACCTGTGAATAATAATGTGTATTGAGGCTGACATTGATTTCACTGAGCATCTGTGTGACTGTAAGATAGAGAAATAAGGGTGTGTGTGAGGAGGCAACTCCCTGCGTGAATCAGTATTCCTAACACAACATCTCTGATCTTGCTCTTTGAGCCATAGTACTGGTGGAGCAGAGCCACAGTTTCACAGCAGCAACACATTAACTGTAACACACTGAGCCTTTATCAGTTGATACAGAATCCTATACTTGTGGGTTAAGTGATTTTAGTTTGATGAAGTGACTCAGACACTTGCATTGTATTCAGAGCAAACAGAGGATAACTGTTCACAAAGATCTTTGAGAAGGTAAATATAATTTTGTTTTCTGGCAGACATCTGCAGATCTGTGCCAGTGTGTCACCTAACAGACTGGGAATTCCCTTTCAGGAAGAAAACAAACCATGTTCTGAAAAACATGATAAGTTACTTCCTCTTATGGAAAGTACACTAGCAGACTGAGACAAACAGAAGACGACACACAAATGGCAAGTTAGGCAGATACAATGTTAGTTTTCATAAAAAGCCAGACAGACTAGACCAGACTACTGGGTGTCTGGAATTCATATTGATTTTATTACGCAGTTTTACATACTCTACACTGTGTCATATTTGTTTTTCTAATACATCTGCAGTGTCAATGGGAAGCCTAAAATGACAGTGAATGGGATCAACCAGGCTTGGCTAGACAATAGTGACTCTTAGAGAGGAGTGTTTGTGTTCCTCAGATGGTTTTGTTGAGACTCTGCCTGCATTAGTTATATCAGCACCTTAATCTGAACCTACCTTTTGTCAGTCTGTCTTTGAGGAAGGTTGGCCAAGTACATGACAGCAGCTCATTGTTACACAACCGAGCAAGGGCAACGTTCCCTTTTTATATAATACAACTTTTATATTGTATTATATCTGATGAGGTTTCACAATGCCCCACACATTGTCACACTCAGTGACCATTTGTCTTTTTACATCATTACAGCTACTTAGATTTTTCTGGTGGCCATGACAATCATTTGGTTTTAGGTTTGTCCTTCTACAGTTAAAAGGTACAACTGAGAAACAGCAGCTTGTTTTGGTCTTCTGTCACTCCAGATAATCCCAGAACAAACGGTAAAATGTACAATGTCAGTAGAGAGTAGTTCTACTGTTCTCAATGAGGTCTGTGTATTATCAAAAGTGAACGGGACATACTGTAGTTTCTTGATAGAAAGATTATAATGGAGTTTTAAGTCAAATATTCAATGCTTTGAGCAGCACACAGTCAGCTCCATCCACCCTGCTTTAATGTGTTGACGAAGGTCTGAGAAAAGAATATCACACATTGTGAGCAGAAAATACACACATGCTTAATAAATGGGCCAAGTACATTTTTTTTTATATTTGGGTGTCTGCTTCCAAGAGTCCCATTTTATGCCGATCGTTTTGGCTTGATTCAAATAAATAACAGGCCAGTGTTGCAGCCTCCAGCATATTTTATACATATTTACAGGCACACACAGTACATACAAACATACTCCCCTCTTCATTGGCTACACATCTGCCTCTCCCCTCCCAAAGTGCCCTTTGTGTGCATTGATTTTTTTGTTGGAACAATGAGACTCCATGGCACTGGAAGGTCAGGTTTCTGCTGCCACAGAGCTGTCTGAGGTCGGTTTGCTACTGCTGCCACTGCTGTGCATCCCACAATAACACTAGCAACATCTGAAACATTTGCTGGAGACTTGAGAATACATTGTGCGTGCCCATCATCAAGTTTGTCAAAGAAGTATGTAAAAAGAGATTGATGTATGAATCCTGAATCACTTGTAACAATATGAATACAAAAATGATATGTGTGCTTGTCACTCATCTTATTTTGAACAAATGCTGATAATCAAAGGCACAATATTTATCAGAAATTGGACAGTGACCAGTCAATATAACACCTTTTCCACATGTTTTTCTTATTCTCACAATCTGCTGATGGGTGTTAGCACTGTTGTTGTCAGATAGTGACGGCTGGGTGTGTGGCGTGTGTCTGCTCCCAGGGAGACCCACCCCCGAGCACAATCTAATGAATGGAACATCATCTCGTCAATCATGGGCTTTGTTCTGCTCTCCCCCAGCTGTTTGAACTTCGAGATGAGGATAATCTCAACTAAAGGATGAGGTTTTTACTTGTCAGCAAACCTCTTTTTTTTTTTGTTCCCTGTTTTGCATGACAACTCCCACTCTTTTTTGTTTTTCCTCGTCTTCATTTTGTCTGTTCCCCTGTCTATCTCTGGGGGGGGAAATACAAACGTCAGTATTGTTTTTCAGTTAAACTGTTGCATGGCCTTAAGATGGTGAGAAATTGAAAAAAGAATAACTACTAAAATCAGCAAGTAAAGCAGCAGCCTCATCAGTTTTTTATCAAAAAAGGTGTTGAAAAGGGATTTGTTTTTTTCAAAGGCGGTTTATATTAAAGCCCCTTTTTCAGGACATATTGATGATTTGTTGACTGCAGATATACTTCTCAGACAGAATGATTCATTAATGACATTATTAAACTTCATGATGACCATGCCATTTCATTGAAGTTTTCAAAATGTAACTTTTGAGGAAATATTGTAATCTAATCAAAACTTCCTCATTGAATCATTCTTACTTAAGAAAGACAGACATGTGTTCTTTGATACCGATAATGATCAAAGAAGAACTTACTTGTAGACAGTGATGTTGTGGTAAGTGTTTTCTTTTCTCCTCCACAAGAAATGTCAGTTAAACTGTGACTGCTGTTGGCAACAGTTAAACTTCCCTCGACAAGAAAGAAATGTCACTCAATGTGACCAACCAGAAGCAAACAAGCGGTTACATAATGTTAAGAACTCAAGGCATTGTTTTTGAAATACATTCATGTGGACATTGAGAGTTAAAGTGGTGGATTATATGGTGTTCAGTATCTATTTCGGTTTTATCATTTGTGGTTTTTTTTTTGTGCAGACCCAGGTTGTAGGTGTCATTTTCTAGATTGCCATTAGAGCAATTGTTCAGATCAGGGGCGCCGGAACCAGGGGGGCCAAGGGGCCATTGGTCCCCCCACTTTACAGCCCTACCCCAAATTTTCGCAGCGGCGAATGCCGCGGAACACTGTACATCCCGTTTCAAGAATTCCCCTCTACTCTAAAGTCACATCTAAAAAGAACGCGATCTGATCTAGCTGTGTATATTTAGTTATTTTTAGCTTACTATTAAATGACGGATATACCTTTCTGTCTATGATGTTTTACTATCAGATATTAATGTGTAGAACTACAATATGTGAAATAATATAGCAATATCCTGTGAAAACATGAATAAAACTACACATCTTCAGATGTTATACAAACATTACATTACATTGCATTTAGCTGACGCTTTTATCCAAAGCGACTTACAATAAGTACATTCGACCAGGAAGATACAACCTTGAAGAAAACAGAATCATATAAGTCAGGTTTCATAGAGCCAAACATTTCAAGTGCTACTCAACTGGCTATAGATAAGCCAGTCCTTTATTAGTATATAAGTACTCTGTTAGCAGTTCTTTGTTAGTGATTCTATCGCTGGAAGTGGAGTCGAAAGAGATGAGTTCTCATTCGTAACACTCCGTTCGATGTCTCACTATGGGATGCGCCTCATCGCGGAGCAAACAGAAGCATCAATCTCATTACGCCAATCCTGATTGGCTGGTGATCTTGACGTCAGCGTCAGGGAATCTACCCCCTATAAGTAGCTTGCGCTACGCCGCATGTATCATTCAAACACCTCTTCTCGCTTCAGAGGACATCTCTATTGCTAGCCGGGCTAGCTCACACAGTCCACAGACGGAACCAAGCTATCCAAGCTAACTTCGGTCGATGGGCGCTCGCCGGCTACTTTTATATATACTTCTGCAAGAAGACTGTTAATACTAACACACCAGTTAGTGTTGCAATCTACCTCGCCGTTTATTTCTTCGGAATTAAAGGTAAGGTTTTGATTTTTCAAGCTGGTAACACACCTGTTACTAGCTTGCCTTTCCTCACTACCGACACCAAGGTAGCGGGGACGGTTTTTTCTTTTTCTCTCTCACACCAGAGGAGGGGAAGATAAAAAGGGTATTAACACACCAGTTAATATTCT